>NC_133663.1:182767207-182982207 GCF_037893015.1 Macrotis lagotis
GGATGGAAGTGAGAAGGGGTTAGGGCGAAAGAATGCCAATTGTTTTTATGCAAATTAGAAAATCTACAATCTAATAAGAGACAGAGCTATAACTATAATGGGGCATATGGTGCTCTGTCTAGTGCACTGGAATATTAAGGATGCATTACTTGAAGTCCTTAAGTAGCCAGAAGAATTTAAACTTAGCACTCTTATTAGCAAGAATTGTTAGTTAATTTAAGAAACTATTACATAGTGTGCTTCTTTTCTGTCTTCCTCTCCTCTCTCAATTCTTCTACTCTATTTGAAATAAAAAAGTTTATTTGGGAGGGTTTCATGATGTTTGCTCCATTTGTATTTGTACCCCTTACTTGGAGTCCCTAAATTTATGTTTTTACAGGAAGGGTCAAATAGATCCAGATACCTGAGAGATTTATAAACTTGGAATTTATTGTTGTCATGGTTCACTTGTTTTTCAGTTGTGTCTGCTCTTCTTGAACTTATTTGAGGTTTTCTTGGCAAAAATACTGAACTGGTTTGACATTTTCTTCTCCAGCTCATTTTACAGATGAAGAAACTGAGGCAAAAATGATTAAGTTACTTTCCCAGGGTCACACAGCTAGTGTATGAGACTGGATTTGTACTCAGGAAGAGGAGTCTTCCTGACTCCAGGTACTATTTCTGGACTAACTAGCTACCTTGTATAGAATTTATAGTTGGAAGCTTTTTAGGAACCATCTAGTAGGACCAGCTATCTAATATGACCCATACCTGAAAGAACTCCCCACTAGAACATCCCTGAGAAGGGGGCATCCAACTTCTTTAAGACTTCCAGGCAGAGCCAAAAACCACCTCATAAGAACCCACATTACACCCTTAGACAGCTGTAATTATTGGGGACATCCCCTGCCCTGTCATTAAGCATCCATTTGTGATGTCTTGCCCTTGTTCTTCTCTCTTGGGATCAAACTTAAGAAGGGACAGACTTGGGGCAGTTAGGTGGTGTAGTGAATAGAGCATCAGTCTGGAGTCAGGAGGACCTGAGTTCCAATCCAGCCAGACCCTTAATTACCTAGCTGTGTGGCCTGGGGCAAGACAACCCCATTGCCTTGTAAAAACCTAAACCCCCCCCCCCCAAAAAAAAAGAAGGGCCAGACTTCATGAGGCTTCTAGTCATTTCTTGGCTCTTTCTGCAGATGATAATTGTGTCTTGGCAAACCAGTGATTTGGACTGGATTATTCTTCCCTCAGAATACCTGTCAGGTACATGTTTGCTCGATGCCTCTTCCTAAGGTCCTTGGGGCCAGGGATTTTCTGTATTTCTACTATCACAGGTTTGTTAACTTGTCTTGCCTACTATGTACATTAATGCTAACTCTAATATTCATAATCTCTAAAGATAACTTTTTTCAAAGGACAGAGACCCATGATTCATAAATGTGCGATCTTGAATTATTCACATCGGTCCTCAGAACTTTGTTAATTTATAAAAAAAATTGATGATTGCTCCCAGCTCTGAAAGTTTACAAATGACTCACTGAAACCATACCTCACCCCCAAACCTGGTCAGCAGTCATTTAACCCTATTTGCCTCATTTTCCTCATATGGAAAATGAGCTGGAGAAGGAAATGTCAAAACACTTAAGTATCTTTGCCAAGTGAGCCCTAAATGGGAACGCAAAAAGTTGGACATGACTGAAAATGTCTGAACTACAATGACAACAACAGCAACAATTACATCTTTCTCCTATAAACTCCCAACTATACTAATTAATTGTCACAGAACCCCTATTTCATAAGCCAATATTATTTCCCCCCTTTTTTAAACCACTTTTAACAAACAAGTGCCATGTGTTGAGTTTTTTTCCCCCCCTTCCCCTGTGTTGAGCTCTGTGCTGTGGAGCAACCATTGGGAGAACCAAGATTAGAGAGTTCTCCAATCTGCAAGCCATATGTGGACCAGGGGACCCCATTCCCTCTTTCCTTCTGATTAAAAAGAGAACATTAAATACAAATGTAATTGACCAGCTCTAAGAGAGTCATGTTCTCAAATTGATTTTCATGGTCTCGCATTCAATCACTCTGCACACTAAAGATAAGCCTTAAATACCAAATCTTCCTTTTAGTGAAAAGGGTAAATCCCAAATACAGGTAAATTAGATATTGGGTTTGGAAGGGGTTTTAAGCAATAAACTATACTTTTCTAGCATTCAGACCAGGAGAGAAGATGCAGGTTATTCAAAGTTAAAAGTTAATGTATATATAAAAACAAATGTGTACCATTCAATTTGAATTAAAATTCAAAGAATGAGTAGGACATATATTTGTGTATATATTATATATATACATAATGATGAATATGCACACACACACGTGTGTCTGTGTGTGCGTGCGTGCGTGTGTGTGTGTATGTTTAAATTTTCTCCTACAAATTCTATGGAATGAGCCACTTGTCATTATGCCTCTTTTCATGTTTTCAATTGTTTTCTTTCCCAAATATGGTGGCAGCTCCTGTGCAGCAAAGCTCAACAAAAAAAAAACGAAAAGGGTATTAACCCTGGAAGTATAATCTATGATATGATGCTTTCAGAATGAAAAAACAAAGCCAAAATTCGCCTGAGATATTTGAAAGTTTCTAGATTTTTTTTGTCACATTTACCTAGGTCCCACAGTTCTACCCTCTATACAAAGTACCTTCTTAGGTGACTGTGGGAACTTTTTTACTCTCCCTCTTCACCAAAAGTCTCAAGTTGTCCTTTTTTGTCCCAGTTAAGGTGACAAGGCCATGGTGAGGTTAGGACAATGTGAGGGCAGACCAAGATGATGGGTACTTTTAAATCTGAAAGAATAGCTGAAGAGGGGACATGGTTAAGGACTGCAAAATGGTGAATAATCCATGTTATCAACATGGATTTACCTAATATATCTGGCAGGATTAGAATAAAGTTCTCCTTTTGAAATTGGCTCAAGCAATAGCTTTAAGACAAATTGCAGTCCTCTCTACAGAGCAGGGAATGAATTTATGGAACTCATTAATCCCATCCCTTGGTTAGGTGCCTCCCATTCTCTCAGCCTTTCCCACTTAATTCTTTGTAGAAATCAGAATGGTATTTGTGCTCTTTTTTCCTGAATTTTCTCTTCTTGGTCAGGTTATATATATCATTCTGAAACTTCTCTGCATCTTGGGATATAAAATGGAGGAGGGGGAGACTTGACCACACTATTGGGAAGTGCCTGTGACACATGTAAAATGGGGGAGGGGGAGAGAAGAATCCTGACAACCTGGCAAAGGTTTCTGACCCCACTAAAATAACCATGCTAAATTAATCAAAAACTCCCTTTATCATGTTTCTCCTCTGTTCAAGAACCTAGAGTGACTCCCCATTGCTTTACAATCAAGTTGTCATGAAAACATTAGAATAACTCTTTTGGGTTGCTCTTATTATCCAGTCAGTCCCCCATCATCTTTGACAGAGGCACCACATGTTGTTATCTTTCTCCATTTCAGACTCATTTCCCTCAGTAACCCATATAAGATACATGGAATTATTTTATGCCAAGAGGTGGTACAAGCTAAAAATATAGATTAAAAAAAATGAAATCTTTAAGCCCATCAGCTACTGAGTAAAATAAATAAAATTGCCATTTATTTATCTAAATTTACTGTTTAAGCAGGTGGCAAAGGAAGGCTCTTAATTCTAACTATACTTTCTTTATAAAACAAATCCATGTTGATCACATATGCTATATTAGTCAACATTTTAGTCTTTCAGTCATATCCCCTCTTCAACCTTTCTCTTTCAGACTGAAGAGTACTCATGATTCTAATCTGTCCTCATAGTGCACCACCTCTACCATGTCCTTGTCCTTTCCTCTTTTTTCTAAACCATCTCCTATTTTATCAACTGTCCTGAGGAGGGATTGGAACCATACTCAGCATTCCAGACACAAATGCACTGTTTTTCTCAAAAGGGCAGAATAGTGTTTTCTGTTTCTGTCTTTTTTTTTTTCTTTCTTCAATTTAATGCTCATCAATTTGTTTACCTCTTTGGCAACAGCAGCACAGTAGGCCAATGTCTTCAGAGAAGAGTCAGCAATGACTCCCAGGTCTCTTTCATAAATCATAACTGATAGCTTAGAGCCTATCAGTCTATAAATATAATTTCGATCATTTTTTCTCTGTGTACTATTTTGCACTTGATAACAGTGAAATTTAGTCAGCCACTTTTGCTGCCTGTTCATGTAGTCCCACTTTATATTACTGTAGTTTATTCCCATTAGATTGGCTTTTCACTGTCTGGAAACTGCTAATGCCATTTGTGAACTTGGAGATTTCATTGTATACTCCCTCTTCCCACATCATTTATAAAAGGTTGCATATGACCAATTATTTTAGTATCTACTGTAATCCTTCTGAATTTGTTTTTTTTTCTCACAGAGTATCTGTTTGTCCTTTTTTCCTTTCCCAAACCTAAGATCAATAACTAATTCCTTACCTAGGAGCAAATAAATTGATTTTCTTATACTAATAATTAGTTAACTTGTAATAATTAAGAAATTAAAACTGAATATATTATATCCACTACATCTCTTTTATCTCCTTGATCCTTCAAAAACACAGTTGGTTAAGGCATGATTTTCTCTCATAAAGTCCTTAATTCAATTTAGAAATAAGAGAGTCTTCTTTTTAAAGAAATTGGAGGCCATAAGTAAACCCAAGGAATTTATATCAGACTACAGACTGCATAATAATAATAATAATAATAATAATAATAATAATATAATGTTATCAAAATCACACACAATTTTTTTGTTTATATGATTGTATAGAAGGCGTCAATGATTTTCTTTGCAATTTTCTATTTTTACTTGTTTTGTTTTAAAAGATACTTTTATTGCGGCCTTTGATCTTCATAAGAACCATTTGGGCCCTTTTGTATTTTAGACAGAAGAAATGATTTAAAAAATTAAGCAAAAGTAAGTAGTCATCTATCAGGTTTCATATGAAAATGCATATAATTTTTTTCTTAATATTCTCTATCCTTCTCCAACCTCATAATGAGGAAGATGCATTTCATTATAAATTCTCTGGGATTTTTATTGGTTTTTCCTTTGCTTCAGAGTTCAACTTCCTTTCATTGATATTTCTGTAGTTTTCTATATTGTTCTTTGTTTCCCCTTTACTCTACCATCAGTTTATCTTCCCAAAATGTCTCAGAATTTCTTATATTTGTCCTTACTTAATTTACAATACTAGGCAATTGGGCAGTACACTGGATAGTGTGTTGGATCTGAACACAGGAAGACTATTTTTGCTCAGTTCAAATTTGATGTCAGATGCTTAATAACTGTCAGGCCCAGGACAAGTAACTCCACCCTGTTTTTCTCAGTTTCTTCATCTATAAAATGAATTGGAGAAATAAGTGGCAAGTCACTCTAGTGTCTCTGCTAAGACAACCCCAGAGGAGGTCACAAAGAGTCAGACATGTGAAAATGATGAACAGCAGAGTACACATTACATCTAGCCAATCCCTAACTGTTAGGCTTCCACTTGCTTTCCAGCTCATTGCTACCAGAAGGAATGCTGCTAGGAATCATTTGATTATGATAAGGATTGTGATGATGATGATGATGATGATGAAGATATAAAAATAATCATGGCTAATATTTATGTTATATACATATATGTGTGTGAATATATACACATACACATAAACACACACATAAATATATCTACACACACACACACACACACACACACACACACACACACTTTGGGTCAAGGCACTATGCTAAGTGTCTCCCAATGACTAGCTCATTTGATCCTTACACCAATTAGATACTATAATTATCCACTTTTTATAGTTGAGGAAACTGAAACAGAGGTTAAGTGACTTGTCCAGGGTCAAAAGGCCAAATTTGAACTCAGGTCTTCCTAACTCCAGGTCCATTCCTCTATCAATTTTGTTTCTGACTGATTTTCTTAGGGAATGTATTTAGTAGGGAAACAAAAGTTTATGGTAAGTTTATTCTTTTTTTTATTTAAAAAATGCAAAATTGAAATCTAAGACAGATGGACAGCTTCACAGTTTGAGTCAAAAGTTCTTCTATACTCAGCTTCCTCTAATCCTTTGTAATTGATTTTTGCTTTTCTTGGAGATTTTCATATGACTTCAAATTTTAGGGTTGTTTTAATTTAAGCTTTTTATGCCAATACTTTCTATTCTACCTTGTTGTATCTCAATGAAAAAAAAAAGAGAAAGAACTTAAGGAGAAATAGCAAGATAATAAATAATTCCAACAGTAACTCTGCATACTAGGGGCAATGTATACTCTCATAAATTGAACTTAATAAGGAAGGATCAACCACATTTCAGTGAGACTGCCTACAAAAAGGAACAGTACTTTGAAAGAGAAGGGAGAAAACTTGTGGGAACAATTGTATTTTTGTTTGTTTTATGTGGTCAAGAATTGCCTATTTCTTTGTCCTATCCCTTCCTTATACTGAGAAATCAAATACTATTTATAAGAGAGAGGTAGGGTGCATGAAATAAGCATTTCTATAATATCTACTTTGGGCAATAATGTTTTATAAATACAATCTCATTTGATCCTTAGAGCAACTCTGCCAGGTAATTGCTATCATTACCCCATTTTACAACTGGGGAACCTGAGGTAGATAGAATTTAAGTGATTTGTCCAAGGTTGCTGCCCAGCTAGAGTGTGAAGTTGGAGCTGAACTCAGGTCTTATTGACTCCAGGATCAATACTGTCCTACCATACCAAAATGTCTAATTTAGGTATTGCTTGTATTTTAAAATATCCTATATTTTCTTACAACCAGATAATTAAGATTTTTTACATCCCTAAATGAAGTCTTTGGGCCTCCTTTTCCTCCTTTGTCCACTCAGGCCTGTGGTCAGACTCTTTAGAGGCTGGGGGGGGGACTGCCCTCTCCTCTTATAGTATTACATGCCATAAGATTGTACCCATGAACTTGCCTCTTTTGTTCTGGGTCATTGCTTCCAGTTTCCTGCCCATTTCCCATTTGTTTCCATAAAAATTCCTACTTCAGCTCCATCCTACTTCACCCCTATCAGCTAGGGGTCAACTGCATGAACCAATATACTTCCTCTTTTTCCTTGGGATTATGCTGTCCCAAGATACTTGTTTTCATGGTATTCTGGTGGTAGGAACCCAAGAAATCAACTCTTTTTGAGCAAAGAGAAGTATCTTGATTATCAAACATCATGGCTGATGAACATGGTGAACAAACTCCATAAAGAACTTTTCCTTTATAAGAGAGTGATGCTAATTGTGTTAAATATAAAGTTCTGATTGTGTTGTCTGTCTTCCCCTTTAATAATAACATAGAAAGGTCTTTTGATTTACAATTCTTTTTTAATGTAATTTTATACAGCTTGTAGCACAGAGGATAAAACACCAGGCCTGGAGAGAGGAAGACATAAGTTCAAATTTGACCTCAGACATTAATTAACTGTATGACCCTGGACAAGTCACTTAACCATTTTTGCTTCAGTTTCCTCATTTGTAAAATGACTCCAGGCCCAGTATTGACATACCATACCAAAATGTCTAATTTTTGAGTATTGCTGTAAAATGAACTGGGAAAAGAGATGACAAATCACTCCAGTATCTTTGCCAAGGAAACCCTAAATAGGGTCACTAAGAGTTGGATATGACTGAAATATTGAATAGCAACAAATACATGGGGAAGGGTCCAATGATTTTCCATACACTTAATATAGCATATTGTACGTAGCATATATTTATAAATATTTATTGAATAAATATTGTGCTATAGGTGCTTATGAAGTTGCCTCAATCTTTAAGAAAAATATGTTGAATTAAAGGCTGGGAGTTACATTATATGAATAATAGTGGTTTTGATGAAATAATAACGATGATAGTGATAATCACTTAAAATGGGTGTATTCTATGAAGTAATATCCAGTATATTCAGTAATTCCTTATTCAAAATTTTAAAAATTATTAATAAATTCTATTGAGCTTTACTTTATAGTCTTTCATTACATGAAAATAATAACAATTTGCTATTATGGAGTTTTAAATAGGTGGTCAGTTCATGTTCAAATAAAAGAAATAAATATAGATTTAGATGAGATAATTTAAAAGCTCATTTTCTGCAGTGTTGTTTACAGAGCCATTTCAGATCTTTTTCTGAACATGCATTTTTAAAGATAACTATGTTTGTAGGAAGATCCATTTTCCCCCTTCTTTTTTCATTTAAACAAAATGACTTTTTTCCCCCCTTTAAACACTGCAACTTTTGTTATGTTAATCAGGCAGGGAACATTTCCAATTCAATTTTACCTGAGCTCTGGTCAGCTATAGTTCCCTTTTGTTTGATATCCCTTGGGTCCTTCCTTGTCTTTTAAACTGTAATCTAGTTGGAGCTGCGTCAATTTCTTCTGTCCATTACATTTAACGTGATATCATAGATTTTTAATCCCAGGAAAGTTCTCTGACCTGAACAGCAATGTGTCATGAAAAATCCATGTCCGAGACCCTAAAAGTAGATCTTCCAGTTCTCTCTGTGGCCCCCTTACAAAACCCAAGAGTATAAATCATCCTGGGGCAGCACAATCAGGCTGCTGTATCCAGAGTCTTTCCATTTTCAGATTGTGTTTTCATTGAATCTGGGAATAGAACCTTTGGCTCAACAGAGACCTGTCAAGAGCAAGTGGAGCACAGTAATTAATTGGTGATTTCAATGAAGTGGACATGTCCGATATTGCAAGGCGGCCAAACCTCTGCTCAGCTCTGTCACATCTCTGTAGTAATGAGATTTTAACCTCCACTACTTTTTAACTCCACATAAGAGCCCCAACCATTAAAAGGATTTTACTTTTTCTTTTTTTTATCACAATTACCAGCTGTCATGAAGTTCAAGAAATAGAGCAATTTTCCTACCCTTAGTCCATATCAGCAAGTCCCTGAATCTTTGGTGTACCAGGTGGGAAGTTGTTCCTTTTGAGCAGGTTACCTACTGGGAGACAAGGAACAAAAACAACACCTGGGAGGATGCTAGAGAGGTTTAACTGTTGAGCTGCCAGATGTGAGTAGGTAGACTGAAGAATAAGTTAGCCAAAACTCTCATTTATGGACTAAGGTTCTCATAAAGGATGGTTGGCATCTTCAATATTACCTTACTTTCTTTCCTTCTTTCTTATTTGGTAGTAGAGGTGGCAATGATAGCGGTGGCATTTTTTAAGCCCCTACTTTGTACTAGAAAATCTGAAAGGTACTGAGAATACAAAGGCAAAAAACAAAAAGTCTTTGCCCTCAGGGAACTTTTCATTCTATCATTTTTTAATCCTCGGATAGGTTAAAGCTAGGTGGCACAGTGGATAACGTTCCAGGCCTGAAGTCAGAAAGACTCAACTTTGTGAGTTCACATCTGACCTCATGCACTTAATAGTTGTGTGACTTCAGGTAAATCATTTAATCTTGATTACCTGAATTTACTCATCCATAAAATGAGAAGGAAATGGCAAACCTCTCCAACAGCTTTGCTAAGAAAACCCCAAAGGAGCTTTGAAGAGTCAAATATGACTGAAAAATGACTAAAAACAAAGTAGAAGTCACTAAAGAACCTACTTACCTCTAGAAACTGAAATCAGAGATATTCTGTTATATTGGACATACTGCAAGATAAAGCCAAGTCTTTTCATTTTCAGGTGACATATGGGCATAGGAAAAAGAGGACAGAGAGATATTTGCTACCTTAACACTTAACTGTGGATAATTTTATCAGTCAGCCCTAGTGGCAGTTGTTTTTGTTATGAAAGGGCCATGGTAAGTCCAGGGGATCATACTCTACTCTTAGTATTTTCTCTACCTGTGACACACATCGAACTACAGCTAGTTAATTCTAGCCCTTAGAGAATTTTTAATTTACTGAAATATTACTATTTTGACCTGAATAGAACTAGACCCTTGTCTTCACTGGGATGATACCTTCTTCCTTTCTTCTGTATGAAAAATTCTTTATGATTTTTAATCTTCTTTGATTCTTGATCATGTCTGTTTATATATGCAGTATAATAGAGACTTTTTACTCCTTTCCAAGGGTACCATTGTAGTATCCATGCTGTCAGTCTTGTCTCTCACTGTTGTTCCATCATTGGACTATTTCCTTTACTAGTAGCATATATCACTGATGATGTCTTTCATGCCACTTCTCACACATCCTTCAGTATCAATATGTATCAGTGTAGCATGGTGCAGCATTGTCTTTGGTGTCAGAAACATTGAATTCAAATATGGCTTTGTTATTTGCCACCTAAGCTAGGTCACTTCATCTGTCTGGATCACTGCCTTCTTATCTTTAAAATGTGGAGCTTCACATCAATGATATCTAAGGTCTCTCCTCCAAGTTTTTTTTTCTGAATTTTTGAGGTTCTATTTAAAACTACTCCTGATCTTATAATTTTAATATTTATAAGATTGTTGTGTTTCATTATTCTTAAACATACACATGGAATATTGAGGCTAAGGACATGGACTTGGGGGAACATTGAAAAGTATTGAATTTTCATATAATTTCTCATTTGCAGTCCAACCTTAGTTTCTTCCTTCTGCTCAATTATTATTCCATATATTGTCAAACTATAGCTCTATCTAAATTATATGTATATTGATGGACTAACTTAATGAATTGCATGTCCTGCTAATGATCACAGTCTATTCAGTATTCATTGTTCATATGCTTCTTTACCCTAGTGTGTAAAATGGTTTGTGTTACTCTGTATTTCAATGATGCAACCCTGTAGGGTTCCAGATTTGATGCAATTAGTACAGCACTCTCTGGAAGTAGAGGATCTTCCCAATGATAGACAACCCTGCTTTTCTTTGGATCTTGCATAGGGCATCTTCTGTGACAAAGTTAAGTATACTAGATCAACCTGAGCCATTTGTTAATGTTCAGTGGAGAATCGTATGAATACTATTTAATATGGGTGTAAATAAATATGGGTATAAATATGGATGCAACTAAAACCTGAAAAGGCAATGTGTTTGTGCAAGTAAGTATATGTGTGTGTGTATGAATAAAATCTGGACAGGCTTTCATGGAAATAGACAAGAACATTGATAGAAAAATCTATATAAGTATAGAAAACATATTTCCTGATATTGGTCACATTACTGTATTGGTATTCACCCTCTCCCACTTCTTGTTACACCAGAATTATGTGTTTGTGTATATGTGCATATCTATAGACACACAATGATGCAGCTACATACATATACATATATGTATGTACATATACATATACATATATTCACTGGCAATTTCCAAGAAACATCTGTCTATATTTTCTTGGAATATAGTATGTGTGTACGTGTATTACAATTTACTCAAAGAAGAGTGAATTTTTATATAAATAGATATAATATACTCTGAATGTAAACAACTGTTTCTAAGAGATTGCCACTGAAAGGGAGAAATAAACAAATATACATGATAGTTGCTTTAAGGAATGCTAAGGTAATGATAAGGATTTTTCAAGGATGAAGGAGATCTGAACATTTGTTTTTACAGTAGAGAGTGAGACAGTAGGTTAGGGAAGATTTAAGGAAGGAGGTAGGACAATTTTGTGGGAAATCTGTTTAGAAGTTCTAATCCAGGATATAAATAGAAGAATTAACTTTGTGTAGAAAAAGACAACAATGGATCTGAGCTGAAGGAAAGAAGCAGAACATAGGGGATGAAATCAAGAACCTTACTATAGAGTAGGGGGAAAGAACTAAGTAATGGAGAATAACTTAAATATTAAAAATTAGATATTGTCCCTCTATTTGGGGTTAAGGGTGTCCAGTGAGAGGTTTGTCTGAGTCACTCCCTAAAGGTAATCCTGTTAAGTGCTTCTAGAAGTCCAATAATGGAGCAGTCAATTTACTCATTTACTACTGCTTGGATGCTTGAAAATGGACTGTGATCAATATTTAATGTTACAATGAGCACAAAAGATGGAACTGCCCTCTTTTTTAAAAGACATGACAAGGTTAGTGCTAGGGCTCTATGCATATTCAGGAATGGCATTAACCCCCATCCAGACTGCTGGTTACAATTACTCAGATTTCCCTTGGCATTGGTACTTGAATGCTCATGCGGGGCAAAAACAATTGTGAGATTTTCATTTTCTATTCAATATTTTAAATTATATTTAAAGGGACAAAATAGTTACCTTTATTTTTGATCCCACTTTGTTTTATTAAGGGTAATATTAAAGCTAGTTTTACCAATTCAATTCACAAAATACTTATTACACTTTTAACATGTATAATACATTATACAGTACATTGGAAGTGCAAAGATTAAAAACAAACATAATCCTGAACTATAAGGATCATACAATCTGGATTTAGTTAAGATTAATTTAAATTTGATCAGTATATCAATGAATATTTAATTAGGGAAAGTTTTCAAAATGTTAAACTTTGCTAAAACTCGCACACATATTGTCTGTACCTCTATGTTTGTATGTGTATGTAAATAAAAACTACACAGGTACTAAAACCTAAAAAGAAACACTCTCTATGTATAAATATATATATATATATATATATATATATATATATATATATGTCAGTGAAATCTAGATAGGTTCTTCATGAAAATAGACGAGGAATTGGGTCCAGAACTGATTAGAAAGAAGTGATTAAGCTGGGTATCATGTAAGAAATTATGCAGTGATCTCATACATCTCTGCAAAAGTCCATTTCCTTAGCATACATACCCTTTCAATAATTCTACATGATGAGAAATAATAAAATATCATGGACTTTAAGGAATCAATAATGTAAATAACCCAAAGAGTGAAATGATGTGTTAGTCATAATTGGGAACATAGAAACAAAGAATCTTAAGACTTAGGTTCCCAAGGAACTAGTATGACCACTGAAACCATGAATATATATCTATGCAGAGGCATAGACAGAACACACAAAAATGAAGAAAGGAAAACAAAAACCTGGGGATTTTCTGAAATTTGGTCAATGTAATTAATCTATCCTGCAGCATAGCCTAAAAATTTTAGGAATCAATTTCAATTCAGGATAATTTTTGGTTTTGTTTTTGCTTTTATCTAATGCAAATATACATGATAGTTGCTTTTGCAATTTTTAAAATTTGATATTCTTTTTTTCTTGAAAATTGACCAGAAATTTATATACCAGGTATGTTTGTTTATATAAAATTCTAGTCCTCTTGCATTTAACTCTTTAATAGTTGGCCTGAATCCCCAATTCTGTCATTACAATAACTCATCTAAGATCTACAAGCCAGATGGAATTCTACCTATTGCATAAGTGTGTACATTCTTCATTAGACAGTAGCAATTGTTTCATATGCACGTACTAGGACATCAGGGAAAGAGATGTTCCTTATTCTGCCCAATGGACCATGTGGCAACACCTGTTTTATAGCTGGAAACCCTTCCAATTGTTACCAAAACTGTCAATGCTGAAATAGCATCATTAAGTCAACTCATCTCATTTGTACACCTTTTGGGAGGAAAAACTCTAGGAACCATGAAAACAAATCAGATCTCCTATTGACATGATGTTTGTACCTGTATTAAACATAGGCTTTCCCATTTGTCATCTATTAGCAAAACAACACAACTAGTCTCTGGAAAGAAAACAAGATATTAAAAAAGCCAGGTCTGTGTTTAAATGAATATTTTCTTTGGAGTAAGATCTGCTATTCTGATAATGTAGGTACAAATATGTATGAATGTCTATTTTTATTAGACTGTAGGAAACCCATTGGTGATTTCAATGGTTTTCACTAATTTTCTTTACTCCTTTTTTATCACTCATCTGTAATCTATGGTCTCAAAAATTCCTCTAGTCACTGAGAAATTATGACTTGCTCAGAATTCTATAACTAGTATATACCAGAGGATGGACCTGTACACAGATCTCCTGATGTGAGAAATAAATCTTGGTAGAGTTTAATCAAAATATATGATATAATCAAAAGAACATGAGATTTAGAGATTTAAAGACTTTGTATTTTCATTTAGGCTTTGTTATGTATGAGCTGTGGGACTTTGTTTCAATAACTAAATGTTTCTCAGTATTATCTATGAAACAGGGTTATTATGAAGCTCAAATGCCAGGCTACACACACACACACACACACACACACACACACACACACACACACACATATATATATATATATATATATAAATTATATTTTATAACAGGAAGAATATTATATTTGGAGGCAAAGGACCTGGTTTTGAATCCTTCTTTTGTCACTTTCTAAACATGTAATTTTAGGCAAATCATTTGAGCTATCTGGGTCATAGTTTCTTCCATCCTACAAATGAAGGGGTTGAATTTATTAATAACTTGTGAGGCTCATTTTAGCTCTAAATCAGTTACCCTAAATGCTCTCTAAATGTGACTTATCATTACTAAAAAATGAAAAAAAGTCCTTTGTATAACATGAAGCATGGGAGAAAGAAGGGGGAACTTTGTTTACATAGTAGACTCATGGAAAGATATCAACTTATAATTATACTGAAAATTAGGTATTTTGTGAAAAAAATCAATTGTTTTTAAAATTGTGTTTGGGAACATAAAACAACAACAAAAAGTTGCATATTATGGAAAGTTAGGAAAGACAGAAGAAATTATGTCTGAAAATTATATCTGAAAACTATTTTACATTATTCTGAGATTCCTCTCTTTTTCTTTTAAATGAAACTGATTTTGGAGTATTCTAATTTGATATTCATGGGAATAAAACAAAATTCTATGGATAATAGCTTGTCAACTTTTTGATTTTTTTAAGGCCCTACTTCAAACTGCATAGTTAACGCACAGACTTTCTCATTTGTCTTCTATTAACAAACCAACACAATTAGTCTCTAGAAAGAAATTGAGTATATTATTTTCTATACTGTAATACTTATGGCTAGCTCTGGCAAATCAAAGAATTCAATGAGTTCCACATCAAATTAAGTTGAGAAGCAATTTGATCTTCAGGCCATTGGTTCTCCTATCTTGATGTGGTGGCTAGAACATTTCTGTTAAATGTAAATCAGTTAGTATTCCATCCTCACTGCAGTGATTTACTTTCTGATTTTACAAGATGATATTATAAAATGGGTATTTTGGTGGATTACCAAAAATATTACTTTGTTCTACTAAGAGAAGTCAATGGTAGTGGAGAAAAAGATTTCGAGGGATAAAGAAAAATTCTATCAGCTTGTTTCTAAAGAGTTCTGTGTTAGTCTTTTGGCAATAATACAGCATAAAAATATACTTTCTTCTGACCTAGACAATTGTTACTTACTGAGACAATTCTGTTTTTCCTTACATAAGTAAGTTCTAGGTTAGTGATTCTCATTTATTTCTGGTACCTGCCTTTCTTTTTCTAGCTGAGCATCAAAAACAACTATGATCTCTGAAACTGAAAGAGTATGGGATTCCTTGTTTCAATCAGTAGGCTCTTTGACCTTGCTGTTGTCTCTATGCCAACAAGTTGCCACCCTAAGCAAGAATGCTCACAAATCCAAAATGGTTCTAATGATTCCTTTATATTTAGTTCTTTAAAAGGACCTTATTATATTGGTTACTTTCAAAATAGAATTTAAACCCAGTTTGTTGACCTACTATGAGATTTCCAGCAAATAATAAATTGCTTTTCACTATTCTCCTGGGGGGCGGGGAATACTCCATGCCCGCCATTTTGTAAAAATGAAAACTAAGGTAGGGGGGCTAAATGGCCTTGGCCAAGGTCACCCAGCAAGGCAGCCTCAGAAGCTCAATTTCCTGACTCACTGCAATATGCAGAGCCCTGGCTTCATAGTCCCTCCCAGCATGCCAGCAGGGGAGGCAATGGAGTCACCCAGCGCTGTAAGAAAGGTTGGGTACAATGCTCTGACACTTCATTGTGATGTTTGCATTAATATGTGATGACATACTGCAGTGACACAAATTCACAATGAAAATGTCACAATGGAGTATTGGAAAGTCGTTGAGGCTTTGTGGCTCCTGCTGAGTCCATTCACTCTCTAAGCTTAATCATTAGTTTAGAAAGAGAAGAGAAGAGAAGAGGTGGCTTTAGTTCCTGAGCTTTTGTTTGTTTGCTTATATGTTTGTTTATTTTGGAAGTGCAGCCTCCTTGGGATTTTTCTTCCCAAATAGAGTATCAGTGAACCCCAACAGTTTTTAAGAATTTCCAAATTGCTAATTTCACTATTGACTTTAGTTAGCTGCAATATTTTCAGGTATAAAACTTACACAGCTTTTTAAAGCCTACATTCTTATTAGTGTAATTTATTCTTTTTTGGAGAAAATAAAATATTAACAGTAATGATATTTAACATTCAGATGACGTGAACCTTTAGAGAAAACTCTCTTCAATATCATCATCTTAGGGAATGGGGCACATTAGAAGGAGGAGCACTGGATATGTAGTTGGAGGACTGTGGTTCAAATCCTACTTGGGTCATTTATTGAATGTGTCCTTTTCCTTCAAAGGGAATGTGACACTCAAAAGAAACATGACATAAATAAGTTCAGAGTACCCACCCCAGGTGTTCACCTGATTTTTGTTTCCAACCTGTGCTAGAGCATTCTGTATTAGTCTGACCAGTCATAGTTGTACACACTATAATTTGTCTCAAGCATAGTGATGTCATTTTGGTCTTCTTCAATAACAAAAGATAAGAACCAACCATGTTGTGTCCTTTGGTTAAGTTACTTATTTTTTTCTAGGTCTTAAATTCCTCATCTGTAAAATGAGGGAGATGGATGATATGTTCCTTCTAGCTCTCACTTTACATCATAAGGAGGGTAAATAGTGTTATACTTGTCTTGAAGATCTGAAAACTTAAAGAGAAACAACCTTATTAGGAATCACACGGAAAGTTTTGGAGCCAATGACAGAACTTAATTTTTGAAAAAAATGTAGTTTAGGGCTCTTTCTCATGATACCAGTTTTCCATTATCCATTGCAGTTAGAACATGAAATATTGTTGAGAGTAAATGGTATTCCTGTAGGTAGTCAGTTTAGAGTATGTTGAAAGGCGCATTATTAAAAACCAAGACTCCTAGAACCTAGTTGTGCCTAGTTTTTTTTCTTTTTAATAATGTCATTCTTAAGTCACTGTTATCTCATCTATAAAATCAGAAAGTTGAACTAGAGGCTTTCTAAGGCTGCTTTTGTCTCCCCCAAATCCTAAAATTTTATGGCTTAAAATAGGCAAAGCTAGTCTTATAGATGGAATGTTAGCCTCTTAAATGCAGAGACTTTTTTGGTTTTATACATTGTTTGTTTTTTGCCTTCCTTTCCTCAAACTAGCAAAGTAGATATTAGTCTCACAGACTTTAATCATGAAATCAATGCATATTGAATTAATTTTTAAGGGAGGCAGAGTAGGCAGGGTCATAGGAATATGCCAGGGTCATGCCAAGTTCTCTTCTAGAAAGTATCGCTTGTCTTTTTCGTCTGGTTCTCCTCTTCTTTTAAAGTTTTCTTTAATTTATTTACACATTACTAAAATATTCTTGTTTAAGAGTAAACATAATACCTCTCCCTCACAAAAATATAAAACCTCACAAGAAATAAAGTAAAAGAAAGAGGAAAAAGATGTGTTTCAGTCTGTGTTCTAATACCATCAACTCTATCTTGGTGGATCACTTTCTTCCATATTTTTCCACAGTTGTTGCTGATTATAATTCCTTCCATCCATTCCTCCCTACTACCATCTATTATATTTTCTCTCTCCTTTTGCTCTATCTCTTTTCAAAAATTGTGCTGTGGGGTAGCCAAGTGGCACAGCAGACAGAGCACTGGTCCTGGGGTCAAGAGACCCCAAGCCCACATCCCAGCCCAGAGAATCAGCAACCACCTATCCCTGTGGTCCTGTACAGACCTCCCAATCCCAGCAACTTGCAAAGAGTAAAAAAAAATGTGTTATATCTGACTGTCCTTTCCTATGATCTATCCTCTCCTCTATCATCCACATCCCCCCATTCCTTCCCCCTGTCCCTCTTCTCTGCTTTTTCTTCTGTATGTCTATAACCTATTGAGTGTGTATGCTGTTTCCTCTCTGAGCCATTTCTTATGAAAAAGAAGACTCCCTTGTTCTGCCTCACCTTCTCTCCTTCCATACCATTGCAAATGCTACATGAAATATCTTATCCTATTCTACCTCTCCTTTCTCTTACTCCCAGTACATTTCCCTTTCACTCATTGACTCCATTTTTACCATATATTATATCTTGAAATCCAGCTCTCTCCTGTGCCTTATCTATGAAAGCTTCTTCCACCTACTCTTTCAAATGAGAAGGTTCATATGAGTATTATCAGGATCATCTTTCCATCCAGGGATACATGCAGTTCATCATCATTGTGTATCATAATTTACTCTTCATGCTTCACCTGAATTCTGTACTTGAAGGTCAAACTTTCTGTTCAGCTTTGGCTGTTTCAACAGGAACATTGAAATTCCCCTGTTTCACTGAAAGTCCATCTTTTCCCCTGGAAGAGGATGTTCAATTTTTCTGGGTAGTTGATTCTCAGTTGCATTCCAAGATCTTTTGCCTTTCAGAATATTATATTCCAAGTCCCACAAGCCCTTCATGTAGTTTCTGCTAAATACTGTGTGATCCTGACTGCAGCTCCATGATATTTGAATTGTGTCCTTCTGGCTGCTTATAATATTTTCTCTTTGACTTGGGAGTACCGGAACTTGGCTATGATATTCCTGGGGTTATTTTTATTTGGATCTCTTTTCAGGAGAGATTGGTGGATGTTCTCAATTTCTATTTTGCCCTCTGCTTCTAGGATATCAGCACAATTTTCCTGTAGAAATTCTTTAAAAATGAAGTCAAGGGGGGCGGCTAGGTGGTGCAGTGGATAGAGCACCAGCCCTGAAGTCAAGAATGCCTGAGTTCAAATCCTACCTCAGATACTTAGTAATAATTACCTGGCTGCGTGGCCTTGGGCAAGTGACTTAACCCCGTTTGCCTTGCAAAAACCTTAAAAAAAACAAAGGAAAAAATGAAGTCAAGGCTCTTTTCCTGATCATGACTTTCAGGTATCCCAATAATTTTTAAATTATCTTTCCTGGATCTGTTTACCAGATCATTTTTTTAAATGAGATATTTCAGGTTTTCTTTTAATTTTTCATTCTTTTGGTGTAGAAGTATTGTGTCTTGATTTCTTGCAAAGTCATCAGCTTCCTTTAGCTCCATTCTATATCTGAAGGATTTGTTTTCCTCAGAGAGCTTTCTTATCTGCTTTTCCATCTGATCAATTCTGCTTTTTAAAACATTCTTCTTCTCAATAACATTTTGAACTGTTTTATCCATTTGACCTAAGCTGGTTTTTAACATGTTATTTTCTTCAGCATTTTTTTGGATCTCGTTGACTAAAGTACTGACTTCATTTTCATGTTTTTCCTGAATCTCTCTCATTTCTTTTCCCAATTTTTCTTCTGTCTCCCTTACTTGATTTTCAAAATCTTTTTTTGAGTTCTGTCATAGCCTGAACCCAACTTCTATATTTCTTGGAGTCTTTAGAGGCAGAAGCTTGGACTTTCTCATCTTCAAACTGAATATTTTGATCCTCCACGGGACCAAAATAATTGTCTATGGTCAGGTTCCTTTTTTTTTTCTGTTTACTTATTTCCCCTGCCTGTGCCTTGTTTGGGGTACTACCTGAGCTTTTGAGTTTTATTGGACAACCCCCCCCCCCACAAGAAACTCAGTGTGTGAGGCTCTGACTGTTTTCCTGGTCTGTGAATGACCACAGGCTCACCCCCTTCCCTGGAGGCTGTGTGTGTGTGTGTGTGTGTGTGTGTGTATACTCTATGTGGGGCCTAGACTGCAACTGGGGTCTGAATGTGGTTACAGCCCCAGAGCCCTGTTCCAGGGACAGAGGACAGACCTCAGCAGTCTTCCTCCACTCCCTTACCTTCCTTGGTCTCAGGGTGCAACTGCCTGGAGGCTCCTGCTGGACGACTTCATGGGGCTATTTTAGTTTCCTGGGATCTGGGCTGAGCAGATTGCTGTGGTCACACTGAGGGCCTGGGCTTTGCACTTGCTATGTCAGAGGTCTCCCTGCTCATCTTCCAAGTTGTGCTTGGTGCTCCCTGGGATGCAGGTCAGGAAATTGCTTCTGCTGCCAGGAGCCAGCACTGCCAGGCACCCTGGGACTGTCTCTGGGAGGCTGAAGTTCTTTTTCTCTGGAGGCCACCCCCTCCAACCCTGTAGAACAGAGTTTTTCCACTATTTTCCAGGTTACCTTGGACTGGAGAATTGCCTCACTGGATCTTTCTGTGGGTTCTGTCTCTCAAAAATTTAGTTAGAGTCATAATTTTAAGACTTTTGAAATATTTTGGAGAGAGCACCTAAGTGAGGCTCTTCTCCTGCCACCATCTTGGCTCTACCCCTTGCTTCTCCTCTTATTGATCAAGCTCACTACTGGAAATAACTCCTCTTTTTGCAAGACAATGGGGTTAGTGACTTGCCAAAGGTCACACAGCAAGGTAATTATTAAGTATCTGAGGATGGATTTGAATGGACTCCAGGGCCTGCGTTCTATTCATTATAGCACCTGACTGTCCCCTTGAAATGACTTCTTTAGAGACACAGTCCTTTGGAGGAAAGTTGTTCACAACCTTCAAATTCTTTGCCACCTATATTTTTGGAAAGTATAGCAGATTCTTCTCCATCAGCAATGAAAACTTCAGTGTGAATTAGCTTATCAGAACACTTTTCAGCTTCTTGGTCTTTTAAAAAAAGTCTTTGTAGTATTTAATCCCTCTTAGACTGATGTTTATCCTTGTTCTTGAAGAAGACCAAGTCATCAGGGAGGTGATGCCACAACAAACAAGTGAATTGGATTGTGTGAGTGGGGGTTTTTTAAGTCACCAGCCTCAATTTCTCCTCCAGAGTTATCTTGGTTCAGTGTCCAGATGTGAACCAGAATGATGAGATGACCCTTGATTCAAGGCAAGCAGGGCTATATGACTTATCTAAGGTCACACAGCCAATAAGTGTCAAGTGTCAAGTGTCTGAGGTCACATTTGGACTGAGATCTTCCTGACTGTAGCATCAGTACTCTATCCACTGTATCACCCAACTACCACTAAGTTTAGGAAATAGAGTTCTGGGCCTGGAATCAGGCAGATCTGATTCAAATCCAGCTTCAGACACTATATGATCCTGGCAAGTCACTTCTCCTGTTTGCCTTCATCCACTGATGAGGAAATGGCAAACTATTCTAATAGCCAAGAAAACCCTCAAGGTCAGTGTTTTCCCACAAGGTTGGAAAGAGTAGAGTACAATTGAACAACAGCAAGGCTTCCAAAGAACTCTTTTAAACTTTGACATCTTTATGGAGTGATATATTTTGTACAAATTAAAGGTACCATTGAGTTACACACACACACACACACACACACACACACACACACACACACACCAGTAACATTTCCCAGTATTCCAAACAACTTCTCTAGACTCTGATGTTGAGATGCAATATTTTCTTGTAACACTTCTATTTTCATTCTATTTCATTTTAGACTATACTGAAGTGATTAGTCTTTTTTTTTCCACTAACCTAGAATGATTACAAACACTAATAACAGAGATTTTAGAAGATAATGCCATTGATCAGCCAAGACTAATGCAAAATCTTTCTGTTGCTTTTTCCAGTAGGAAAAAATGAATTGTCTTTGAAATATTAAAACTTCAGTCCTTTTCCCTTGTAATCACATATGCATTAACAAACTGATTTTAAGGAGAACTGACTACCTAGGACCAGAGCAAATTAATTAGTCTGCTTATAGATCTAACTTTGAGTGTGACCTTCTTGTCAGAAGTTTGACCAGTGTGGTTGAAGAATAATTTGTGAGAAATCTCCCTTGCATCATGAAATCCTGTGCTTCTGTTTATTGAACTACTTTCAGTCAGGATCATTTTCCATTGGTAGACCTAAATAAAGAATAACAGTCTTTTGTGAATGTTCAAAATTCATTAAAATTTTTTCATTATGATTTTTAAAGTAATTAAACTTTTTTCATTTACTAATCATATTAAATCAGAAATGTGCTTTATATTATATTATAGAAATTGTGCTTTGGATAAGACATATGACTTTTAGTCTGGCCTTTTTAGTGAAAACACATAAAACAATAATTATCGTTGTATCTGTGCCATAATGGATTCAATAGAGATTTAACATTTTTATATGGAGAAATCTGGAAGGGGCACTAAGCTTGAAATAAAGACAGTTGGGTCCAAATTGACTTATATAGCTGTGTGATTATGGGCACTTAAATTATTCAACATTCCTGGGCCTCAGTGTTTTCATCTGTATACTTGGCATGATAATAATTACTTTTTACCTTGCAGGATTTGTGAGGAAAATTAATTATAAACCTATATTGGCAAAGAAATTGTCACATAGAAATAAAATGTAAAAGTAGTCCTATTGAAGTCTTCTACAGACATTCGTATGACTTTTTTGGTTACCTTTGAGTTTCCTACAATAGGTTAAAACATGAAATTAAATTTAAAGAAAACATATATTTCATTTAAAACAAAACTAATATTTTCCATGTCCAATGTTTTAGTCTGCAAACTAGGGCCATTGTAGATGGAACAAATTTATAAACAGCCAGAAGAAGACAATCATAGAGAAATGAGATAATAGTCTTCAGATGAAACAATTAAAGATGAATTATGACATAATTACAGACCCCCTGATGGGTAAAGAAGAAAGCTACTGATGATATAACAGTGTTTGCTGTAGTGACTACTGCTGTTTAGGCTAAAGAGATATTTTCATTGCAAATTTGTCTATTTAGTTGTTTATAACCTTCTCAAAACATCTCTCTAGATTGGAAATTTTTGTATTTTATTTGTGTCTAAATAAAAGTGTCTTTAAAAAGTTTAAGGAAAATGTCACAAGGTATTTTTTAAATTGAATGTCTTTACTTAAATGCCATTCCAAACAGTCCTAAAAACAGGATTTTCACATTGTCATAGCTGAAGAAAATTCTCTGTTTGTTCATAAATGTACATGAGAGATTTATTTTAGTCTTCATGTTTTCCAAATGAATAGATTATTTCTTTAATATCCCAATATATTGTACATTTATTCAGAGGTATGTATCATGAGCAAAATTATAAAATAAAATATTTTAGGAGAAAGTAAGGCTATGGAATTATATAACAAGAAGCAAAGTGAAGACATTTCCTTATAAAATATATTAATATAAACTTATTTTATGACAGTGTTGACACATCATATTTATATACGGATTGAATAAGATAATATATGTGAAATGACATGTTAATGTCATCTATTACTATTATAATTACCATCATCATTACATAATGCTTTAAGATTTAAAAGGAAGTTCCTTCACAACAGTTCTGAAGTGGAAAGTGAAAATGTTATTTTCGTTGAAGACAAAAGGAAAAGTAAGAGAGGTAAGTAGAGTGGTTTATTAAAGTCACATGGTTAATAAGTGACCCAAGCAGGTTTCTATTCTGCATCACCCACTGACTAAAGATAATGGTATAGCTTTAGGACAAGGTATGAAACCTTGAAATGCTTATCATAACTAAATACTATTTTATCAACTCCATGATTTATTTGTTACTCATTTGTTAGTGAGATGATAGACATCAATCATCATTATCTCTTGTATGCAATTTCAGTCCATTTAACCTAGCATTATTTATTTCTTTGACAGTAACAATTCTCCCATCCCCACTTTTTTTGGATGACCATGTAGATAAATTCCTTAATACTAACAGCAAAAAGATTTAGTTCTGAACGTAATTATTTACTCTTAACAAGATTTTATGTATTGGTAATCTAAATTTTTATCCAAACTCATCTCAAAATTATTCTTTTCAGTACTGTAACCCTATTGTATATTTGTTGGAATCAGAACTTGGTTGAAGGTAGGATGAGTTCATATAAGTAGAACTCATGCAAAGTGAAGAGAACAGAATTAGGAGAATACTGTACACGGTACCAGCAATGTTGGAACAATGATCAATTGTGAAAATCTTAGCTACTTTGATCAGTACAGTGAAACAAGAAAATTCCAATTCTCTCCAGATAGAGAACTGAAGTCTAAGTGCAGATTGAAACACACTTTTTAAACTTTATTTTTCTTATTGTACTTTTTTCCTGTGTTTTCTTTTGTAACATGGCTAATATACAAATATGTTTTGCATGAATTCACTTGTATAATAAATATCAAATTGACTTCTTGAAGAGGAAAGAAAGCAGGAGGGAAGGAAAGAATTTGGAACTCAGAATTTGTAAAAATGGTTGTTAAACTTCTTACCATATAATTGGGAAATATTTAAGTAAATATATATATATATCTTTCCAGAAAAACCTAGGAAGTCTTTATGTGTGTGTGTGTGTGTGTGTGTGTGTGTGTGTGTGTATGTATATGTGTGTGTGTGTATATATATATACATATATATGTATATATATATATATATATATATATATATGTATATATATATATATGTATATATATATATATATATATATATATAGGGATGCCTATTAATTGGGGCATGATTGACCAACTTTAAGATATGAAAGATATGATTGTGATGGAATACTATTGTACTATAAGAAATGATAAGTAGGATGGTTTCAGAAAAGCCTGGGAAATATTATATATATTATTAAGATACATATAAATTTATATATATATATATATATTTATATTTATATATTAAATACACACACACACACACACACACATATATATATATATATATATATATATATATATATATATATATACACACACATAGAGAGAGAGAGAGAGAGAAAGAGAAAGAAAGAAATACTTCCCAGGTTCTTCTGAAACTATCCTACTCATCATTTCTTATAGTTCAATCACAATCATTTCTTACAGCTTGTTACTCATTCCCCAATTGAGAGGTATCCCTTTATTTTCCAGTTCTTTGCCACCACCAAAAGAGTTACTATAAATATTTTGCATCAATAGATTCTTTCCCCCTTATTTGATATCCTTTGAGTTCAAGACTAAGAAGTAGTATTGTTGAGTCAAAGTTTTATAGCTGTTTTGATGGAGTTCCCAATTATTTGCCAGAATGGAGACTCACAACTGTACCAAGAGTGCATTAGTGTCCTAGTTTTCACCATATTCCCCTATTATTTGTTATTTTTCTTTTCTGTTATGTCAGCCAATCTAATAGGTGTGAGTTTGTATCTCTGAGTTGTTTTAATTTTCATTTCTTACTGATGATTTTCAAGTAGTGGTCTTCTAGCAAAGACCACTGATTTCTTCAAGATATTTTAAAGGAGACACCTGCTCAGTTAATCTTTAAGATTTTATGACTCTGTACGTAGCCAGAACTTGCTAAATCTGGTCTTCTGTCCAATATACCATTGCCTCTGCCTTCCAGGTGTGATTCCATTCTAGGAACTATCTTAGGCTGTCAAGTGAAGGAAGCCTTGATTTATCTGTACTCATCTGTATCCATCTCTTTCTCCCTATCATCCTTTCTTTGCAGTCTATCCCTCTGAACAATTCAGTTTAGTATATGATTAAGTACCTGTTATGGGCCGGCCAGCAGAGTGAGTAGCTTAGTGGCACAATGGATAGAGTGCAGGGTCTGGAGTCAGGAAGACATTTCCTGAGTTCAAATCTGGCCCCAGATTCTTACAGTTGAGTGATCCTGGGCTTGCCACTTATAACCTGGTTGCCTCACTTTCCTCCTCTGGAAAATGAGTTGGAGAAGGAAATGGCAAACCACTCCAGGATCTTTGCCAAGAAAATCCCACAGGAGATCTCAGAGTTGAACATGATTGAAAAAAAATGACTGAACGACAATGCACCATGCATCAAGTTATGCACTGAGGATACAAAGGCAAAGATGCCTCAGAGGCTGTGGCACTAGGATATCTGACATGATAAACCAGAGAATATTTTCTTGAGGAAAATGTTACTGTAAATAATGCAAGAATAATTAACACAAACAATCTCCTCACTAAGTTCTTAAGTGCTCCCACAGCCAGGGTGTTGAGGTTTGAATGGCACCCCAAGTAGTTCCCTTAATTTGGGAGCAAGCTGGTCTCCCCTTCAGGGAGTGAGGATTTTGTTAATGACAGTCTATAGCTAGGTCCTTCTGTTATTTTGATGTAGGAAGCAGCAATACTTCCTAGTGGTGTGAACCAGATCCATTAGGTCACTTTTTAATGAAGAGAAGTCTGCTACATATTCATTCCACGCTGCTCAAAAATGAAACTAGAGGACTGGACTTGGAGTCAGCTTGACTAGTGTTCAAATTCTCTTTCTGACATATAATAGATATGACCAGAGGCAAATCTCTTTATCCTTCTGAGTTTCAGTTTCATTCTCTCAGCTTCATTTTCTACTCCAGTACAATAGAAATAATAATATTATGATACCTGCATCACTTACCTCAATGGGCTGAGGTGAGGCTCAAATGTGAGAATGTGAATATAATAGAAGTGTGACTTCCATATAACAATTCTTCAACAAGCAAAAAGTGATTGCATTTTTGCCATCGTACCTTCAGCTTTCATGCATCATAAACTACAATGTCTTAATTATTTTTGTTGCCTTCTTGTGACCCTTAACAGTTTTATAACATCATTCTTAAAGCATGGAAGACACAGTGTATGATCCTTAGGGGTGACTGTCCTAAGGTTTTATAGGCCGATCTCTGAGTTGTTTTACTTTTCATTTCTCACTGATGATTTACAAGTATTTCTTCAAGATATTTTAAAGGAGACACCTGCTCAGTTATTTAAGATTTTATGATTATGTACATAGCCAGAACTTGAATGAAAATCCTCCAACGTAGGACTCAACCTAAGTTTTCATTGAGTAGAGGTAGTTCCTTACTGAGGAAACTTCCTTTGCTGATGCAGGTTGAAACCTTTTTCATTTACAATCTTAGAGAATTGTTAAGAGAACTGGCTGAGAAGTGAAGGGTTTTATAACTAGCATGTGTCAGAGGAAGGACTCAAACCTGGCTCTTCCCGGGTGCTTCAAGATAGGCTGCCTGTTCATTGTCTGTCCATGCTGTGTCTGTAGGGAAATAAATAACAAAAGCATGAAACAGAGAAGACATACAGATGATAATTTCTTGCAATGGCATTTATTCCTATAAATTTCTTAGTAATCTCTTAAACTCAAATGAATAATTTAATTTAAGGAAAGATTAGGCAAAAAGTCTGATATAAGTACGTTTCTAAATGATTATGAACTATGTGATTAGATAATTTGTACATCTGGAAAAACAGTAACAATGATTCTCTACTTTCCCCAAATAGCATTGCAATGCTAGGTCCTGGAATTCCTGAGACTTCAATATCAGTTTTCTTTCTCTAATTCTTCTTGAGGTAATTACTTTCTCTTTCACAAGTTTATACCTTGGGAAGAGACCAATCTACTATCAGGTTTGGAAATCTATAAATTATACCATAAAGTTTTTGCATATTTTAATATATCTCATGGCATATGAATGAGGCTATCAATTTTCTTACAGCTTAGAAGAACTAGTTTTCATTCTTCCCAGTCTTTTCCCATGTAAATTGCTTATTTAGTTTTTCTCAATAAAATGGAGCATAGCATCTCTCTTCTGGGCCTATGAAATTACAAGACAATGACCAGTTTTCATTTGGAGTGGCATAGGGGAAATGTTGTGTAAAGTCAACAAATTCATCAACTTTTCTTCTGCTTTGTAAATGAAAGTAACATTGTTTGAGACTCATGGTCTTGGTAAAGATGGAAGGTAGTCAGAAGAAGATGAGGAAGAAATAATGCTAACTTGGGGATCTATTACTATTATTGTTGGGAAATTGTTCACTTTGGGGACGTTTATTAACCCCTGAAGGATAGGCAAAACAACCACATACCACTGAATAATAGAAGTTCAAACTTTCTCTGCAGACTATGACAGATTCTGGCTGTCCAAAGTTGAACCTGATTGGCTTCTTTTTGCATTTCTCTGGTTTCTACAACACTGGTAAAGACTTTGAATGGAGTATGGAATACTGGGGATAGAAGAAATGGCAGGGGCTTCACTCTTAATGGCTTGTGATGACAATGCTGGTACATTTAGACTTAATTACAGTCTTTACTTACTATTTTCTTCTTAACTAGATCTATACTTCAAATGATGTAGGACAAAATATATGAATATTGTGTACATGAAATGCATATGTGTATATCCACCCACATTCAGTACCTATGCCGATAATACTTAATAATGATGTAGTGTGGCAGATTTTTAATCAAAGCATCCTTTTGTAACAGTGCAAAACTAATTGTGTTGTTGTGTGTTGGAGGTCAAAGTTGTTATAATAAAACATCCATCTTGGAGCTTTTTAGCGGAACCTGTTTAAAAAGGTTAAAGTGGGTAATTATCACAACCCTAATTTACAACTACTTGGCAATAAGAGTTGCTTTTCAATGAACCATTTATTCATGATCCGCTGCTTCACACTGCAGGATTCTTCTTGACTAGGTTAGAAAATGTAATTAATAAATGATAGGATTATTTATGGTTCACGGTGCCAGATTGGGAAATACAATGATATACAGAATGAGCTAAAAATTATTCTTGCAAGCCACATCTCAGCCTTTAATCCAGGGATTGAATTGTCACATTACTTGATATGGTGTGGTGAACTCTTGATGGAATTCATAGGGCACAATTTTCCATTTGTTGTCCGTGCTCACTTCTATTGCTAATTAAGAAAAGTCCACTTTCCTTCTGGAATACAGTTAATGAACACCCTCCTGTTAATCTTTGTCTAGGTGTAACTGGATAGACTTGATTTGGATAGTCATTTAATCACCTGTTTGAGTGGTTATCTAAAAGTGAAAAGTGACCACATATAAATTAGGAAGCAATTGGAATTAGTTATGACAGGTATTGTTCAGTTGTTTCAGTTGTCTCTCACTCTTTGTGACCCCATTTGTGGTTTTCTTGGCAAAGATACTGGGCTGGTTTGCCATTTCCTTCTCCAACTCATTTTATAGATGAGTAAACAGGGTTAACTTGCCATGGATTACACAACTTTAAGTGTCTGATGCCAAATTTGAACTCAGGAGGATGATTCTTCCTAACCCAGGCTTGGCATTCTATCCATTGTGCCACCTAGCTGCCCTAGTCATGGGCAGACAGGATGCCTAACTTTCTTATTGCCAGATCAAGTCATATTCTATATTGCAAAGACTTACTAAAGGGGAAGCATTTTCAGTATTAACTGAAGATTTACTAGCTTTATTGGTTTCCAAGCATAAATACATCCTTTCCATAAGCAAAATAATAATGATGATGTTTATAATATAAAATGAAAACTTTAAGTCCAGCAGTTCCATATCTCTTACATTTTCAAAAAAACCCCTTACTTATCCAACACCAATAAATTTCATCCCAGATCTCTTCTTCATTTTGTCTCTAAACTATTTGAGATGACCTTATAGAATAGATGCCTCCACTTCCTGTCCTCTCACTCTTTTCTTAAATCTCTATAATCTGGCTTCTGACCTCATCATTCAATGAAATTATATTCCAAATTAAGAATGATTTTTTAATTGCCAAATTTAATGGTCTTTCTCAATCTTCTTGAACTTTCTGGAGGCTTTGATCTTTTCAACCATTCATTCCTTCTTGATATTTTCTTTTCACTAGTGTTTTGTGATTCCACTTTCTTCTGGTTCTCCTTTTGCCTGTCTAATCACTCCAACAGCCCTATAGTCTTCTTAAATTCCCTGCTACTCTCAAGGATATTCCATCCTTCTAGTCAACTAGGCTTGGAACCTAAGTAGCAAACTATATTTTCCTCATATTCTCTGTTGCTAAGGTCTGTTGTTTTTACCTCTTTATCATCTTTTGTATATATTACCTTCTATTCTCTGAAAATTTGAGCACTCTGATATAGGTCCTCATCACTTCATGTTTGGACCATTGCAATAGCCTTCTTGTTGGTGTCACTGCCCATCCTTCACTGAAGCCTATCCTCCATTCAGCTGCCAAAATGATCTCTCTTCCACTCTCAATAAATTGCAGTGACTATCTGAAACTGAAGTATCGAATATATTTGATCTTCTGATATCCAAAGACTTTAAAAACTTGACTTATACCCCTACTTTTTTAGTCTTCTTATGCTTAATACCCCACCATGTTGTTTGGGATTCAGTGATACTGGCTTCCTTGCCCTTCCTCCAAACCAGGCATTCTATTTCCCATTCTTAACATTTTCACTGATTGTCCCTCTTTCCTGAATTTTCTCCATCATATTCACCTATTGGTTTCAAGGTCCAGTTTTACAGGAATCCTTTCACAGTTGCTCTTAATATGAGTGCCAGCCCTCTAATCATTATTTCTTATCCTTTATATAGCTTATCTGTGCAAATCTTTTTGCATATTGTCTCCTCTAGGCTACAAACTCCTTCCAAACAGGGACTATACTGGATTGTACAGCATAGTGCTTAGAACAAAGTAGGCACTTAATAAATGAAATAATATTTTTACATAGTAAGGTTTCTCAAATATTTCATACATGAACTAGGTTAAGAGGTTAAATGAGGTGCCCAAAGTGATGTAAAATAGCAGATCTGGGTTGGCCTCAAATATAGAATTTCTGATACCAAAGCTCTTTCTCCTTTACCAAGCTAAGTAGATGCTTCTTATCTATGAATTTCCAATTCTAGAACAAAAGAATGGTATTTACAGAATCAACAAAATCAAGATATGGATTCTGCCTTTGAAATACATTTCATATGTATATTCATTTATATGTATATGTGATCTTTTCTTCAAATATCAAATATGATATCTGGTTATTCTTTGATACCTGCAAAATTTTATCTCTAAGACTATAGGATGGCAGGCATAATTTGTTTCTACAGGCAGAAGTAAGGAAACAGATAATTTGAAAAGTTTTGAGTCAGTGGCAACCTTTTGATGGCTAGTTTTCTCTTTTACCTACTGAATTAAGTTTATTCTATTTTATTTCTTTTAAAAAAGAGTTTGTCAAAGAATTGACAAATATAGATATTAAAATGTGACTGAAAAGTGGTATGGGGGTTGTTTGGTAATTTTTGTTTAATTATAAGAACCTCCTGTTATTATATGGTGATCTAATGTCACAGAGAAGGGATAATATAACTGTGCTCAGCATTTTTGTATATGATATTGAAGTCATGTCAAGTTTTTTATTAGATGGACTAATTGTCTAAAAAGCAGTCTTTTAAAGTTTCACTTAGAATTCTGCAAAACAATCTAGGAACCTCTTTGCTTGGCAGATTGAAGATAGAGAGTTAAGAGTGCTAGGGTTAATCAAGCTGAAAATAAGCTGACATATTCAAGAGAAGATTGTCAGTGAATTAAGATGGAAATGAAGTTCCCAAAATTTTTCAGGTTTCTCTGAGTATTTCAAGAGGAAAACACACACACACACACACACACACACACACACACACACACACATTGAGAGAGAGAGAGAGAGAGAGAGAGAGAGAGAGAGAGAGATTAAAAACTCATTTAGTCTTGGCTATAAATTTTCCTTAGGAGTACAATTACTTGAGCTGTACCTGAAATCCCTTGGCACAATAACTCAGTTTAGACAGAACTTAACTAATGAGTTAACCATTTGGGTAGTAAACAGCTAACATGACTGATTTAAGACTCTTTTTTAATATTTCCTAAATTTAATATCCTTTTGATGACTAGAGTGAAGCACAGTTTTTATTTCTGGGACTACCTCTTTTGCTTATTTTAAATTTGGTTGTGCTTGAAGTTTAAAAATCAACAAGGAGAAGGGCATTTGTATGATCACCTTAGATTTAGTTTTTTAAAATAGGGTTGTATCTTCCAGTTCCTCTCTCTTCCATTGCCTAATCTTCTGATACTCAGTTTGACTTCGGATATCCATTTTCCCCTGGGAGATTCAAATCTGTCAATTAAGAGAGAACACCTGCTTTTTCTCTGATTTTTCAGCAGATTTACATTCTGAAAAGCAAAGCAGGTGCTTGAATTTTGTAGCATTTATAATGAAATGGAAAATTGTCAATGTCACTAAAGTGATTGAAAAATTTCCAAAATGAAGTTGAATTCATGAAATGTTATGAGGCTGTGAGAACAGAATTCAGAAATGGTTTTCAAGAAGAAAAAGTGAACCAGAGAGTTTTATGGAAGAATTTGAAATAGTTTATTTTTTTAGATGATGGTAAAACCTGAGGATTTCATGGTATCCAGAAGTTTGAGATAAAAAAATAATGTTTGAATGCAATTTCATCTTGTATTTTTAAGACAGCATATGTGAATAGCAAATGGTCAGGAACTATTAGCAGTGCTATTATAGCTGTTATTCCAAAGCCAGAAAGAGTTATGAGAAATTGCTGTAATTACATTCTCATCTCATTGATTAACATCAATTGCAAAATAGTCACAAAAATATTGGCATTGAAGCCTGAATCTGTTTTACCTAATACTATTCATGCCAGTCACACTGGGTTCATCAAAAGGAGTTAAAACAACAACAATATGGAAGGAATGTGGGACTAGGACTCTAATGCACTGTTGGTAGAGTTGTGAACTGATGCACCATTCTGGAGAGCAATTTGGAACTATGTCCAAAGGGTTATAATACTGTGTATACTCTTTAATTTAGCAATACCACTGTTAAGTCATATCCAAATGAGGTTTAAAATAGGAAAAAGGACCTATTTGCACAAAAATATTTATAGCAGTTCTTTTTGTGCTGGCTAAGAATTAGACATCATAGGGATATCCATCAATAGGGGAATGTCTGAACAAATTGTGGTATATCATTCTAATGGAATATTATAGTGTTAAGAAATGGCAAATAGGGTTCCTCTCTGTATTTGAAGAGGAAAAACTTGGAATAAGTTATATGAATTGATACATAATGAAGTGAATAGAACGTGGACAATTTTGTAGCAGCAATATTATTTGCATTCAAAGAACTGTGAATGACTTGGTTGTTCTTAGCAATGTAATGATCCAAGACAGTCCCAAGAATTAATGAAAAGACATACTATCCATTTCCAGAGGAAGAATTGATATTGTTTGAATGCAGACTGAAGCATGCTATTTTTCACTTTCTCCCTTTCATTTTTTTTCGAATCTTCTTGTTCAGAATATATAACCTATCTCTGATTGCCATCTCAGGGTGGTGGGTAGAGGAGAGAGGATTATAATTTGGAATTTGAAGTGTTAAATAAAATATTTAAATAACAATAATAATATTTGCTTATTTTATTAGTATCTTGTGCTTAGCAAAAGAAGCTCACCAATCATTAAGACTTTTTCATGCTACTTTTATGAGTAGCAAACAAAGTCTTTGAATGAACCCTTGTCTCGGCCTAAAAAAAAAAACGTGAATGAAGTTATATCAGTCATTTTAAAAAATATTTTTGTATGTTCTTTGTATTGCACATATATGTCTAAATAAATGCATATGCCTGTGTATGTTTTTCACAGAATAAAGTCAGAATTCCAAGTAACTTCTGCAGTAAAAGTGATTATGGGAAATTCATTTAACTTCTCAGACTCTCAGTTTACTCATCTGTAAATTATACTTTTACTATCAGCTTTACAAGAAATTGGGGACAGCTAGGGGTGGCAGAAGATCAAGAGCTGGGACTGGAGTCAGAAAGGCCCAGTCTTTCTGAATTCAAATCTGGTCCCAGATACTCACTAGATGTGTGAAGCAAAGGAGTAATTTGTGAGCCCAATCAGTGGTATATCGAAACTTTAATTAGTCATAAATTCAGTGTTCTTCACAGGCTTTCATGGCTATTGTAATGATCTCAGGAAGTACAACGTTCCCACATTGTGACAGGAATAATGGATTAGACTTTGAATATTATTATTATTATTATTATTATTGTGGAGATCAATTAGCAAAATCATTAATTATGTTTATACTTGTACTTTCTCCTCCAACAAGCTCAATGGTAAGAAAGAAGTTATGCTTAATAAATATTCTTAAAAAATAAAAATTGTTTTATGTCAGATATATTTAATTCAACAAACATTGATTAAATACATGTTATATGAAATGTTAAGTGAGAGAGAGTTCAATTGACATTCAGTTAATATGTCCCTTGGCTTCATGAACTTTCAGTCTTATAATATTGCAGACAGCCTTAGACTTACTATGTACAAATCAGAGTATCCAGAGCAAAAGCTTTTATTGGTAGGGGATGGATTAAACAAATTTGCATGGAAAAGATAACATTTGAGTTGAGCTTTAAACCATCTGACAAGTGAACAGAGCAAAGAAGAACTTTCTAGACAGAGGGGATAGCATGCAAAGTATGATATTGGAGCAAAAGGCATATTTGGAGGGATAGACAGTGATTCAGTTTGTCTGGAAAATAGAGTATAAGAAAAGCATTTCATATGAAATAGATGGAAAGAGGTTGGATGTAGATTTGGAAAGGAATTAAATCTTGGAAATGGAGTTTATATTTTATTTTTTAGGCAGTGGGAACTACTGAAGATTTCTAAGCAGATGAATGACATGATTAGACTAATGATTTAAGATTTTTTTAAAATAGCTGTTTAGAATCTCCTTTTCTGGAGACATTTAAAGCTACATTAGGTTTTTATTCATCAAGGCTGTTTTAAAGCTGACCCAAGCTGAAAATCAAGGAAATGGAATTAATGGTCTTTCTTGTTTTTGTAACCTCTGTATATAGAAAGGCGTACAAAACATTTACAACAACAATTTTCTCATCAGCAGAACTGTGGTTGGGATAGATGGAGAGAAATGGTTAAAAATAGAGATAAATAATTAATATTCAAAATGATAGCAAACTGAGGTTGCTGCTTGAGGTGTCAACTATACAGCATCAGTTCCCAGTGTTTTGACAGATCTTTAGGAGGTGACTTTTCCCCTTAAGGTCCTAGGGGTTATCCTAAGATTGGATTTTTTTAGAATTATTGGTAGCAAGTCTGTAACTAGTATGCTCCCTCGGTGATTATCAGTTAGAATTAATTAACTTTTAGAAAGAGCATTTACTAAGGAAGTATATCAAAGGCTGTTGTGAGAGAAATACACTCCCCCTTTCCATACACAAAGTCCCTTGGGAATGAATGTGGCCAAAGAGTATACTTGCATGTTCTTGTTAATGGGGAGCCCTTTTCTCCCTGTGTGGATTTCTTATAAAATTCTCCTTAGGTGTATTTCTCCTGCAGGTTCTGAGAGTTAGTGGTCTTTCAGTCCTGAAGCTGACTTTCATTGGTTTTTCTAGTTTGTCTCACTATGTTTCTCATTTTTCAATGCAAATAATGGGAGTTACTGCTGGTACTTCTAATTACAGTTATCCCTTCCACATCTTGGGGGTTAGGGACATAGTGCCCTTATAATCTGGAAAATCCATATAAAATATTTTGACTTTTCTTTTGTACCAGAGAAGTATACTTTTTCCACTTATTTATTTTATGAAATATTAAAAGTACCTGATTGTAAAATTTGGGTTAAGCATTGGCTCTGTGTAATCTAATTGGCCTTTGAGTGTCATCTGCGGATTCCTCAAAACTTAAAAAAATTCCATTTAATTTCTTATGCCGACCCTTGATATATATCAAAAACTCACAATGGGGAAATCATTATGTGGAAGGCATAATTGTATAGACTATATTGGTGTTGTATGTTTATAGGACCCAATATTTCATAATGGAACTCAAATAAAAATGGAATAATCTATGTGGATCTACGTGTTACCAAAAATATAAAGATTTTACCTCCAAAATACAATCAAAATAAAATAAAAAATCAGCTTTATAAGAGATAAAGTCCAAAGTAAAAAAAAAAAAGGAGTTCAGCTGTTGCTTAGGAATAATATGAACATAAAATAGTTAAAAATAAGCATGCTTTCTTTCAATTCAATGTTTTCTAATAGAGACCACTAGATGTTTCCATCAAATTTATTAAGTATGTATAGACAACTCACTATGTCTGCTTACTGAGCAGATATGAAAAAAAATTACAGTAACACAGTAGTGAGGACAGCCTCTGCCTGAGGCAAACCTGAAGATTAGGTATAAAGATTGTAGCAGGGCTAAAAAGGAAGGAAAGAAGAGTTTCTATATAAAGTAGTCAATTGACCTTATGTCACCTGACCATATTCCTGAATTGCAAATATTACTACATAACTGTAGAGCTATGTAAGACTTAGATGGATCATTGGATTGGCTCAAAATTCATCTGATCCATCCTGTTCATCACTGGTAAATTGCCTCTGAATATGATCCCAATATTGAAATTCGACCAATTAATAATCCTACAATGACTTCTAAATGTTCAAATGAAAGGAATTGTCAATTGATAAAGAAAACTTAATTGTTGTCTTATTTAAGAAATGGCCACAACTATCCCAGATTTTAGCAGCCACCAGATCAGTCAACAGTCATCAACATCTAGGTAAGACCCTCACCAGAAAAAATTATGAGAGATGATTAGTGATTTTTTAGCAATAAAGTATTCTTTAAATTAAGGTATATACACTTTTTTTGATGTAATGCTTTTGTACTGTAATGCTGTATAGTGTGAACATAACTTTTAAATGCATTAGGAAACCAAAAAATTCATACGACTCACTTTATTGTGGTGTTCTGTAACTGAATCTGCAATATCTCTAAACTACGCCTTTAATTATTGATTTTAATCCATTTACTTATACTCTTGCTTTTACCAAAATATTTCCTACCTTTTTACTCTTTGGTTCTGGGAGAGTTGTCTAGAACATATTCTGTTATACAGAAAACAACAGTAATATCATTAAAAAAATTGGTTATTGGTCAATAGTTACCCTACATTAGTAAATACAAATTCTTCCAATTGGCAGGGTTCTTTGTATATGCTCCTAATTCCTTGAGCACCAACTTTCCCTTAATTAATATGCTCATGGGCATAAAATTTATCCTTGATGAATGCTTTTAACAAAAGGGAATATAGTAAGCATTCAACCATGATTCCCAGATATCTCATCATCATTTTTGCTTCTTGTTTATCATTTTCATTTGAGTGATTTTGTTAAGGCCTAAAAAAAATAATAAAACTTTATCAAGTCTTTTTTACTTATTCTATTGAGAACAAACCCAGTCCTGATTCCTATGGTGACTTGCCTGCAGGATATGAATCCTTTAAAGCTTTTAGGCTGTTTATGGTCATCAGCAAGGTATGTAGTTATTATCATCAGCATTTTCTCCTTTTTTAGTTAATGTAAGATTCTCTGTCTGCATTAGTTTAGGAATAAAGATAGAGGGACCAAATGCATAAGAGGTCTAGGTGGCCTATATTCTTTTATTTTTTTTTATTCTTGCAAAGAACAGAGAGCATTGGATTCCAAACTGGTGGCTTTGAAAGCTGCATGTGTTCGAAACACACAGAGACAGAATAATATTTAGCCTGCAAATCTCATGCTAAGCTTTTTAAAATAGGCAGAGTTACCACTTCTTGCTGTTTAATGATGGGGAAACTATACAATTGTGGACTGTGGAAAGCAAAAAAAAAATAGTCAGATATAGTTTCTCAGTTCTTCCACACTGTTCAATACTTTGAGGCCTCTTTCTGAACTTGCTGCTCAGTAACATGAACAGTTCTGAGTATTAGTGTGTCCATGTACTTTGGGGATAGGACAGTGAGTAATAAAGTTCACTACTCATCCATCCAGGACCATTATGATGTTCATCACTTAGACTCACTCCACTTTTACCTGATTTGACCTTCAGGTACTTTCTTACTTAATAAGATATTCGGATGCATTCTATATTAAGTATTTTTGGGAAAAAAAGAGGGCTTTGATTCTGGTGCCTCATCTTCCAGAATTATTGATGAAAATTCATTCTGAAGAAGTTAGAAAGGTTGATTAAAGTGTTACTAATATTTATATAAAGATTAAAGAGGAAGATATATGAATGTTTGAAGAATGGAGGCTAGATAAGCCAAAGAGAGTACTTAGTCATTTTAGTCTGTCAATATGAAGAGAGTCAATAATGAAGACAAGAACAGATGCCAAGAAAATGAAAGTAGCGGACCTCTGACTTCTCATCCTCTAGGAAGGTTTCTTTGACCAAGAGCTAAATCTTCTTCCTCCTCTTTCTCATCCTCTTTCCCTTCCTCTCTCCTCTTCACTGATGAGAGCATGTCATGCTGGACAAGTGCCAGTGTCTCCCATATCATGTATTCAAGTGCAGACTTTTTAAGAGGGACCTTGAGAATGTCCTTGTATCACATTTTCTGATCACCATATAAGCACTTGCTCTGTGTGATTTCTCCATAAAACACTCTTTAAGACAAACATACATTTAACAGCTGAACAAAGATGCCAGCCTGTCAGGGTTGAGCTCTTTACAGTAGAGTTTAAATGCTTCAGTTCAGTTTAAAACAGTGTCTGGTATCTTCTGCCAGGTGAACTTCAGAATCTTCCTAAGCCAATGCAGATGGAAATGATTCAGTTTTCTGGCACGGCACTAGTAGACTGTCCTAGATTCACAAGCATACAGCAATGAGATCAACACAATGGCTCAGTATACCTTCAGTTTGATAGTCAGTCTAAAATTTCTCCCATATTTTCCTTCAGAGCTTTTGAAACACTGAGCTATCTCTGGCTATGTGTTCATCTACCTCACAATCTATATGTATATTCCTAGAATGTATAAAGTGAACTTATCCACAGAATTTGATTGTTAAGCCAAAATTAGCACAAGCAGCAGAGAATGGATCCATACTTTGCTGTATCTCAGCTTCAGAGGCTGCACAGTCTTTTGTAGACAAAAAAAATCCTACACCAATACTCCTTTCACTTTGGTCTTGGCTTGTGGCCTTTTTAAGTTTAAGAATTTACCATTGGTGTAGTGGCTGACCTTGGTACAGTAGATTGAATATTTGTGAAGACTGAGTACTTGAGTTTTAAGTACCTTTCGTTTGGTCTTTCCAACATTTCTATTTCCATTTATAGTCAGTTTCCCCACTGAATGATGTGAGAGACTATTGTTGGTCCTCTCTTGTTGGTTCTAGGCCTCTTCAGTATCTAGGTATTAATAAGGAATAGAGGCGTGTTTGGAGGTAGAAGATCTGAATTTAAATTCAGCCTTAAATACTTAGCTATATATCCAGAGGCATTTAATATAGCTCAGTCTTAGTTTTCTCAATGGTAAAATGGTGAAAAAATGGTAAAAACCCCTTCCCAGGGTTGCGAGGATCAAATGAATAATATCAGTAATAATGTAACAATGTCTGACATGTAGTAAGTGTTTTATCATTGCTTATACCTTTTCCTTCCTCAGAATTTCCTAAATAGTTTCAAATGTACATGACTATATCATTTTCATTTTGAACATAGCCAATATGAGAAATTAGTTTGGCTAAGAATATTTATTTTTTATTTTTTTTCTGATGGGATGAGTTGGGAGATTTGGGGAAAAGAGGGGAGTAGATAGTGAAGTTTATTAAGAAAATAAAAAAGAAAAGAACATCACAGTATTAAAAACGTACAAAGCAATGGCAAAGCAGGCCAAAAGGAAATATAGACAAACAGTGTAATCTTTAAAAATTAAATGTTAAATATATTATATATAATGAAGCTGTCCCAAACAGGTAGCAATTATAGTTTGAAGGGAGACAAATAAACATCTTTAATCTGTTCTTCCCTAACCTTTGTAGAGAGGGGAACTATTTCCTGTCATGAGGGGAAGCAGGGGATTGGGACCAGAAGCTTAGTCACTCTGTTCTCTTCCAAGAGAGTCAGTATCAATTAATCCATCAATAAATATTTATTAAATACCTATTACAGGCCAGACACCATGCTGAACTCTGGAGATACAAAAGGAGGCAAAGAATAGTCTTTGCTCTTAAGGAGCTTATAGTCTAATTGGAAAGACAAATATTTACAAAGCAAGTTATATGCAGGATAAATAAGAATAATTAACAGAAGGAAAACAATGGAATTAAGATTGATGGGGAAGAATTCCATTAAAAGAAGAGATTTTATTTGGGACATAAAGAAGATATTTAGGTTAGTAAGCAGAGTAGAGGCATGGGGAACAGCAAAAGAGAATGCTTGGAATATAAAGGAGTGTCATATTTATGGAATAACTTGGAAACCAATGTCCCTGGATTGAAGAGTTACATGTAGGAAGTAAGATATAAGAAGACTGGAAAGTTAGAAGGGGGGGCTGGATTATAAAGGTCTTTGAATTATAAGCAGATAATTTTGTATTTAACCCCTGAATAAATTAAGGAACTATTAGAATTTATTGGGATTTGGGGTATAACATGACTGGACCTACTCTTTAGGAAAATCTCTGGTGACTGAATAGAAGATGAATTTGGGTTGTAAAAGACTAGAGAAATATTGACCTACCAAAAGGTTATTGCAACAGTCTAGGCTTGAGGTGATTAGGGCCCATACAAGAGTGTAGTGGCAGTATCACAGGAGAGGAATGGGCATGTTTGAGAGATGGTGCAAAGATAAAATCAATAGGTCTTGGGGGCGGCTAGGTGGTGCAGTGGATAAAGCACCAGCCCTGGAGTCAGTAGTACCTGGGTTCAAATCAGGTCTTGGACACTTAATTACCAAGCTGTGTGGCCTTGGGCAAGCCACTTAACCCCATTGTCTAGCACAAACCTAAAAAAAAAATCAATAGGTCTTGGCAACAGATTGGATTGGGGTGAAATATAGTGAGTTATCCAGGATGATTTGAACCTGGGAAGATATATGATAATAGGAAAAGCAGGAGTGGGATAGGGAAGGATTTAGTGAAAAAGATGATGTGTTTGATTTTGGAAATATTGAATTTAAGGTGTCTGCTGGGCATCTGAGATGTTTAAAAGGCAGTTGGAGATACAAGATTAGAGATCAACAGAGTTTGAGGCTAGATAGGTAGATTTGAGAATCATCAGCATAGAAATCATAAAGTACTGGACTAGAATTTTATCTGTCTGCCTCCTTTAAATAGTATTAAATAATGATGTGATTTTGAAGTTAAAGCTAAGTTTAAGATTAGCGTTCATTAATGAGGATAGTGAGATTTAATTTCTCTTCTATCACAGAAAGTATACATAGAAAAATATATAACAGACAATACAGAGTATGCCCATTGGGAACAAGATAGATAGATAGATAGATAGATAGAGAGATAGATAGAGAGATAGAGAGAGAGAGAGACTCTGACTCTCTCATCCAAGGAGAAATTATCTAAAATCTCTAGTACAGCAAGCTAGGGATTGTAGCATAATAGAGACTACTAACTCCTCTTTCCAGAGTTTTATTCTTCCTTCACTAAGCTGAAGTGGGATTGGCATTACCCATTTTCTTTTTCTGGAAGACAGACATGCCCAAAGCAACTGCAGAGTTCAAAGAAGATTAAAGAGATTATGAAGAGTGGAGTTCTCCTCTCCAGTTCTCCTGTCCTCACAATTCTACCTTGTCCCTCACATAGGTAAAGGGCTTTGATCTCCACCAATGAACAGAAAGTTCCTTATCCTAATGGGCTTTGGGGCTCAACTTATAACTGTATATGCAGGCCTCAAATAAGGAAGAACAGGAGTTCAAATCAAGTTTCAGGCAGTGTCTGGCATATAATAAGCACTATATAAATGCTAGTTATTATTATTATTAAAAAGTAAAACAAACAGTAGATAATAAAAACCTAATATTTCTTTTCTCTTTTTTATATTTCTCTTTGTATATCACAATTATAATTTTATGTTGTGAAAAATATACATAATGTACATATATATTCACACATATTCCATGTATTTAGATATGAGTATATTTATATCATATATGTATGTAGATATCTATTTTATCATCTGTCATTGATCTATCTATCTATCCATCTATCTTATCATCTATAAAAAGAGCTTCTAATTATACAATTATACTCTGGCAATTTTTATAAATGAATAATTTCTTGATTTCTGTAACTGATTTCTTCTTTAAAGTGAAACATTTTCAAGTGTCATTTTCCTTCTTAGTTGACATTCATGTTCTGGATTGTTACCCTGGACTTTTTTTCCTATGAACTCCTGTGTGTTACTTTGTGCTTGCAGCTTCTGCATATATAATTGATTCTTCCTTTATTTTTTACCTGGTTTAACCCTTTCTTGTAAGTGAATATTCCAGTGAGCTAGCTAGAAGAAACTTTTTGTTTATATTATCCATTTTCCCTATTTCTATAGTTTTGTTTCTTAAATTCTCTTTATGAAATTTCAAGAAAAAGCTAGGACTCACAATTAGCAAAAAATCATCATATGACAAAACCAATGGATCATTTTGTTTAAGGTTGGCCAAAAATATCCATAATAGCAGCAAATATTAATTACATTAAACTTTACCTTTAACTACCATCAAATCAATCACACTTATATTTTCTTTATTAGCAGATGGAATACTTTAGGATGCATGATATTCTGAGCTGGATCATTTCTTAGAGAATGATAAAACAGCAGAACTTTAGGGGTCAAAGAGAAGAGAAACCTGTGTAAAGAATTACCTTATAAACCTTCTCACTCTTTCATCCATACACTTGGTTACTAAGAAGAATAATCTTCAGTAATGAAATATTTCCTCTAGGTAATTCCAGATAGGATGTTCCTTTTTAAACATTAATAGGGGTGGAGAGCTCATTATTTCACATTCCATTTTTTAACAGTTCCAAATGTTCCCTCATGCAACATTGAAGGAGGAGTACATGTAGAATTCCTCCATAAGTCCAGGGACTCTTGGTCTAGAGGAATCCAGTTCTACTTAGTCTCTTAGATGAAGAAATGGGTGGAAAGACAAGAGGGATAGAATATTTGAGATCTTTTTAAAAACACTGGAAGATCATGAGAACGAGGATTTGAAGTACCTGGATGTTCTCTGCACCTGTGAGGCTAAGATTTGTCAATGTAAGTTTTCCAAGAATGTTTTTCAACTTTCCATATTCTGTCTCCTCCATTTCCTTTTGCAGTATCATTCCAGATGTGTTAGCAGTGGGTTATCTAAAAAAAAAAATCTTTATGGCAGAATTGAACCTAAGGGTAGACAGGCTTTCTAGGGTGAAATTTATTGATAGGAGAGCCTAAGGGATATTTTTAATGTTACATATTATAAATGATATATCTTTGGTAACCAAACATAGCATTCTCCATGACAGAGAGGTATTTATTTTGTGACAAATCAATCCTGTAAATTTATACCTAAAACTCAGTGCCTCTGGCGAACAGTAACATGAGGTATTTGGTAGAGAATGAGGAAGACAGAGTAGCAATTAGCAACTTTTTCCTCGGGTGCACAGTTCCTTTGTTTCACTTCTAGCTCATCATCTGGCTGGTACTTATTTCCCTGATACCTCCAGATCTTAGACAATTAGACCCAATTAAACTTTAACACCACAAGATCAAAGATTTTGAAATGGAAGGGATATAGTTTGATGTCCCTTTTGTAAATGAGAACCCTGAACCTCAAAGAAATCAAGTGATATGACGAAGGTCAAATGGATGATAAATGAGAGATATAAAATTATTGTACTAGAGTATCTTTAAAGGGTATTTCTAATGAATTTGGAAAATATTGACTGAATCAAAAGAATTTCAGACCAAACTCCAAGAAAACTTATGGAATATATATGTGATTTCTACCTTTCCTTGCTAACCATTCTTTGCTCCAAAAGCAAATATCATACAAAGATTAAAAATGTGTAGGAGTTGGGGCGGCTAGGTGGCGTAGTAGATAAAGCACTGGCCCTGGAGTCAGGAGTACCTGGGTTCAAATCCGGTCTCAGACACTTAATAATTACCTAGCTGTGTGGCCTTGGGCAAGCCACTTAACCCTGTTTGCCTTGCAAAAACCTAAAAAAAAATGTGTAGGAGAACATATAAAATGCTACAATTATTGTGGGTCATATTAGGAATGGGGATATTAGAGATCATTCTAATTTTGATAATTCCTAACCTTTATAACTTCCTCCTCAGGTATCTTTCCCAAAAATTCAAAGACATAGCATGATAAATTTGATTTTCTTATTCTTTTCTACTTTTCTCATAAAGCTAGAAGAGAATTCTATGAATGTTAATAATGATATTAATCATTAAAATGTGTGTAGTGCTTGCAAAGCATTTACAAATATCATATCAATATATCTTCACAATTAGCTTGGGGGGGTAGATGCTTTTATTATCCTCATATTATAGATGAAGAAACTGAGGCTCAGTGATATTAAGTGACTTGCTCAGGGACACACTGCTACTAAGTGTGTGAGGCAAAATTTGAACTTGGATTTTTATCCTGACCCCAAGTCAGCAATCCATAGACTATGCCAATGAAGCAGCAGGAGATTTGGTATTCTTCTGAATTTTTTCCTGATGTGAAAGGCTTGAAGCATGTTGGGTAGACTCTTTTTGAGAATATGCACACTACATCCACTCTGATGGGGAGAGAGATTATATCGGATTTTAGAGTCTTTTTAATTGAGGTCACTAAGTAGGGAAATTTTTAATGTATGTTTTATATATTTACTCAGTAACCTACATCCTTTGAAAACATGAACATCAAGAATGGGACCTGACATGTACACTTTCATGTGAGAAAATGTTAGATTTAGTCTTGTGTGTCTCAGTAAACCAGCTATTTTTTTCCATGACCAGCTATGGAAATCTGTAGTTTCTGTTTGTTTGTTAATTATTTTTCATTACACCAAATACCTGATATTTAATTATAAATATTCTTGAGAAGAGCATTAATTCACTAATAACACTCTCTTTGAAACTACCTTCCTCACATCTTGAACTTTCAAAATGTTCAAGCTTTTCTCAGGGTTCACTTTACTAAAACAATATCTAAAGGGTAACCACAGGTGTTCCTCCCTTTAGTGTTTGCCAGAAGCCAAAATTAAAAATTGTAATGACCTTTTCTGAGATGGTTTAGTAAGAACAGTAACTACAAAACATTGTCCTCTTAAACCTGGGGCAGAGTTTCCCACAATCATAACTGGCAAGAATAGGCATATGTTAGAAAACACACATCTGGCCCTATAGGTTTAGTTAGGATGGCTTGACTCTTGTGGCACTTTCATGCTGGTCTCCTGATCCCTACCATCTTTACTGGCCAGATCACTCACTTGGGATCCATGGCCTATTCTTCTATATTGCTTTCTAACTGCCAGTGATAATTTTTTTCTTCAATATATAACTGGATTTTTTCTTGACTATCACAGCCAAAATCCTCAAAGCTGTATCTTCCCTCAATTATTTTTGACTTGTTCCTTGATCTCCCTATATTCTCTTAGTGGGACAGCTTCAAAATGTTATGGTCCTCAGGGAATGGTGGCTGATGCCTATAGTCCCTTCTTTTGGGAAGTCTAACACTATGGAATTGTTTGAGTTTGGGAATTCTGATCTGCAAAAGGACTAAAATATATTCATTGTCTTTAATAAGTCTAGAACCAAAATAGTGAGCCCCTAAGATCAATCAAGAGTCTACCAAGCTGTATAAGGAAGGGTGAACAAGTCAGAAATATAATTAGACAAATCTTCCATATTGATCAGTGGTGGAAGTGGACTTATGAGATCTGTGCTTCTAAGATTAGAAAAGATATGGAACTGAAATCTCAAAAATAATTGTATCACAGTCAACTTGGGGAGAGGGGGAGTGAAGAATCCCTTGAAGTAGAGATGCAAGGATCAATATAGTGCTTTTATCTCAAGATCTAGGCTCTTCCTTTTTAGATAACTTTCATTTCTTATGCCAGGTCTTTTCAGAGTCACCTCAACTATTTTACTCCATTGAAAGTTTATGTCCCTCTCTTTTTAAAGGTCCATGTAAACATGAATGATTCTTGGCAAGCCAGAGACTTGTCCTTACTGTTTTTGAGTCATTTTTTTAGTTGTGTTTGACTCTTTGTGACCCCTTGAGGTTTTCCTGGCAAAGATATTAGAGTAATTTGTCATTTTCTTCTTCAGCTAAGTTTACAGGTGAGGAAATTGAGGCAAACAGGTTTAAGTGATTTGCCCATGATTGCAAAACATAAAGAAAAGATTTGAACTTGGGGTGCTCTATTCACTATGCTACATAATTGCTCAGTCAATGATTAGCTTCCTTTTAAAGTCTGAAGAAGAGAAATTCTCTTTCTTTCTTTCTTTCTATTTCCTACTTTCTTTCTTTCTCTTTCCTACTTTCTTTCTTTCTCTTTCTTCCTTCCTTCCTTCCTTCCTTCCTTCCTTCCTTCCTTCCTTCCTTCCTTCCTTCCTTCCTTTTCTTTTTCTTCACATTACTATAATAGTCTTGTTGAAAAAGTAAATTTAATACTCCCCCCACAGAGATAAAGAAACTTCAAGAAAAATAAAGTCATAGGAAAAAAAATCTACTGCAATCTATGTTCAGATACCATCAGCTCTGTCTCTAGGATGGATTGTATTCTTTTTCTTAAGTCCATGAGAGAAGTTGTTTCAATGTTTTTCCCAGTTACTACTGCTAGCTGTATTTCCCTACATCCTATTCCTTCTCAACCCCATTTATTCTATTCTTGCTCTCCTTTCACACTCTCCTCAAAAGTATGTTGTATCTTACTACCCTCTCCCACAGTATTCCCTCTCTTCTAACACCTACATCCCCCTCCTCTCCCCTCCCCATGCCCCCTTTCTCCCATCCCTTTCCTCTCCTTTTTTTCCTTTAGGGTAAGATAGATTTCCATACCTTATTGAGTGTGTATGCTATTTTCTCTATGAACCACTTCCAATGAGAACGAAAGCTCACTCATTCCCCCCCTCCCCCCCTTTCCACTCCATTGCAGAAACTTTTTCTTGCCTCTTTTACATGAAATATCTTAGTGCATTCTACTTCTCCTTTCCTTTTCTCCAGTATATTCCTTTTCCTCCTATTGACTCAATCTTGATAATATATTATATATTCATGCAGGGGTCGAGCCTCCACGGGGTCCTTGGAACCTGACAGGAGGGATAGAGTCAGTGAAATGAGTTGAGTCAACACAGGGGTTAAAGGCAGGAGCAGGTTGATTGTCAGCTGCTTGGATTTATTTTTATACTCTCAGAATCATGTATGCATCAAGCAAGCAAGCTAAGATCATTTCCTTGGTTACAAAAGTGTACAATTTTCATTATCAATCATATAGTTCATATGGTTACAAGTTTGATCATGTAGTGGTTACAAGTTTGATCATGTAGTTAATTTTTATCCCTGCTAAGGCCATTATGACCTCAACCTGTCTGCTACCTAGTTTGTTGCTGCATTGTAAAATTATTAATTCATTTAAAGTTTGTAAGCAATTCATTTAATGGAAAGTTTTTTATATTTTCTGTGTAAGTAATGTTCTTTGATGCGCTCCCTTAACAGTCTATAGTGAGGGTTATTATGTTTGTCCACCCATCTGTTAACTCTTGCAATAACCATTTTCCTTTCAGGCCTTGTTGGTAGAAACCCCGGTTACTGTGACTTTTTTTATTCTTTCCCAAGAAACTAAGGCTGTTAGAGTTCACATATCAGTCACCTATACTAACCATTCTTTCACTATTTTTTTCATATATTCCTGTGTATGGTAAGGGGGGCAAAACTGTTAATTTCCTTGGAATTCTATCTGATCCATCTTGTATCTGTTTTCCCTGTATATATTCTGACATCTCTTTGGAATGCCCAGTGTAGGGTTTTCCAGAGATTTCATGATGTTGAAGCCTTTTGTATTCCTCAGGGAGAGGCAGTACTGTTAAATTTGGACAGACTTTACAATCTGTTTTATTGAAGGAATTTCTCTGAAATCTTTCCTTTATAGTCATTCCACTATTAGGATGAGTAAGTATTGCAATCAATAATTGACCTATAAATATTGGTATGCATGGAATCCATATATATATATATATATATATATATATATATATATATGTATATATTTATATGTAGAAGAAGGAAATGTTGTTCCATCAGGTGATGTGACTGCCTTGAGTCTTCTTGCTGTGACTGTGTCAAACAGCTTAGAGACCCTGGCTCCCAACGCATTCATATTCAACTACCTCCTGTGCCTTATCTATATATGCTTCTTCTAAGTGCTCTTACAAATGAGAAGGTTCACATGAGTTATCAGTATCATCTTCCTATTTTTTTTCTTTTTGTAGGTTTTTGCAAGGCAAACAGGGTTAAGTGGCTTGCCCAAGGCCACACAGCTAGGTAATTATTAAGTGTCTGAGGACAGATTTGAACTCGGGTACTCCTGACTCCAAGGCCGGTGCTCTATCCACTGTGCCACCTAGCCGCCCTCAGTATCATCTTCCTATGTAGGAATATAACCATGATTAAATCCCTCATAATTTGCTCTTCCCATCTATCCTCTCTATGCTTTACCTGAGTTTTGTACTTGAGGATCAAATTTTCTATTCACCTCTGGTCATTTCAACAGGAAAGTTTGAATGTCCATCTTTTCCCCTGAAAAAGTATGTTCAGTTTTGTGGGTAGCTGATTTTTTATTATAATTCAAGTTCTTTTGACTTCTGGAATATCATATTCCAATCCCTAAGAGTACTTAATGTAGATGTTTCTAAATACTATGTAATCCTGACTGTAGCTCCATGATGTTTGAATTGTTTCTTTCTTGTAATATTTATCTCCTTGACTTGGGAGTTCTGGAATTTGGCTATAATATTCCTGGAAGTTTTTATTTAGGGATCTCTTTCAGAAGGTTATATAGGTAGATTCCTTCAATTTCTGTTTTACCCTCAGGGTAATTTTCCTGGAGAATTTCTTTAAAAATGAAGTCTAGGTGCAGCTAGGTAGCGCAGTGGATAGAGCACTGGTCCTGGAGTCAGGAGTACCTGAGTTCAAATCTGGCCTCAGATACTTAATAATTGCCTAGCTGTGTGACCTTGGACAAGGTACTTAACCACATTGCCTTGCAAAAAACAAAAATAAAATGAATTCTAGACTCTTTTCTTGGTCATGACTTTCAGGTAGTCCATTCAGTGTCTTATGAGAGACTCTTGACTGCTCTCCTTAGCCTGTGCTCTGGTCTGTGGATGACCAAATCCCTCTCCTATGTCCTGGAACTATGAGGAGGGTCCCTGATCTGCTATGGTAGTATGGGGTTCCAGACTGCAACCTGGATCTGAGTATAGACAAAGCAACCGAGTCCTAGCCCAGGGATAGCAGGGAAACTTCTGCAGGCTCCTCTGACCCCCTTACTGTCTTTGGGCTGAGCCTTCTGGAAGCAGCTGCTGGATGGTTCCTGGTGCTGGGGCTGTGCTTAAGCCAACACTAGACTGGGGTAAAAGTTCACTCTGCTGCAGCAGAATTTTACCGCTGAACTTGTAAGCTTTCCTTGGCAATCCCTGGGTTGAGAGTCCTGGAAACCACCCCCACTACCACAGACCCAAGCACCCACTGAGTCCCAGGCTCCCAGCTCTTCCTGGAGCCAGTTTGCTCCAGTGTGGAACCCCAGTGGAACCGACCTTTCTCCACGGATCTTCCAAGTTGTCTTGAAAATTGTTTCACTCAGTATTTCTATGGGTTCTTCTACTCTAGTATTTGATTAGATAATATTAAGATAATAGGAGTGGTCCTGGGGAGAGATTCTGGGATTTTCTGCCTTCATTCCACTGTCTTGGCTCTGCCCTCAAGAAGAAATTCTTTTTTTTAAATTTTTTTACTCATTTTTAATTTTACAATTTCCCCCAATTTTAACACATTTTAAAGTCATGAATATTTTTTAATCTCCATTCCCTGCCTTATATTTTGGGCAATTATTTATTTTAGGTAACATTTAATGGACTGTGGGCAAATTAATTGGTCAGGAAATCTTTGCTCACGCCCTCCTACTACATGTTTATCTTTCATCCCAAACACTTTAGGTGAATGGAAGGATTAAAAGGATAATATCTCAAGTATTTAGAAACTAAATTTGTTGAATGGAGGAAAATTGTGATGAAATTGGCAAAAACCAGTACATCCAAAATGGCAGAGAGAATCCAGGGAGTTATTTGTGCTATTTCCAGTTTCCTCAGAAACAACAGTAAATCAAGCTTCTATAAAATACTGTAGCCACAGGCTCCTCAAAAAAGATAGAATGAAACAATTTTCTAGCCCAAAATGGCTTTAAAGGACTTCACAAAATCTGTTTCACTTGGAAAAAAGGAGAGAGGAACCCAATGTAGGTAGCATCAAGGTAAACCAGTGGGAGACTCTTGGCCACAGGAAAGATAAGCAATCAAGGCCCCAATGTCCTGCTTCAGCAGTCCAGTGATAAAGCAGATCAATTGTGAGGCTTTCAGCCCCACCACAGCAAGTAAACTGCCAGACCAAGAACCCAGGGAACTACAGTGCAACTCAGCTGGATCACTTTCATGTAACAAATGAGCCATCAAGCCCCAGTGCAGAAAACCAGTGAGCAGGCCTATGGGCCCTAGTGCAAGTGGTTTGGGACAGTGGCCCTTGCACCCCAAGAGCAGAGGTCAACTTTAAAAAATGAGCAAAAAATCTAAAAAGTGCTACTATAGTGATAAGGCAGATCCAAACACAAACTCAGAAGAGGACAACAATATCAAGGGAATACCATTAGAATCTTCAAAAGGGAATATGAATTGGTCACAAATCCAAAAAATTCTTCTTCAAACTCAGAAAAGATTTTAGAAATCAAATAAGAAAGGCAGAAGAAAATTTGGTAAAAGAAATGAGAATTGGGACAGCTAGGTAGCGTAGTGGATAAAGAACCGGCCTTGGAGTCAGGAGTACCTGGGTTCAAATCTGGTCTCTGACACTTCATAATTACCTAGCTGTGTGGCCTTGGGCAAGCCACTTAACCCCGTGTGCCTTGCAAAAAAAAAAAGGGGATAAAAAAACCTAAAAAAAAAAGAAATGAGAATTGGTTGGGGGAGGAGCCAAGATGGCAACAGGAGAAGAACCTCTCTTTTAATATTTCAAAAATATTAAAATTATGACTCTAACCAAATTTTCTAGAGACAGAACCCACAGAAAGATCCAGTGAGGCAATTCTCCAGACCAAGGTAACCTGGAAAATAGTGGAAAGGCTCCACTCCAAGGGGTTAGAAGGGTGACTCCCCAGAGTGAAGAAACTTAAGGCTCCCAGGGCAGCCCTAGGGCACCTGGGAACCATGGCTCATGAAAGCAGGGGCGGTTTCCTGACTTACACCCTGGGGAGCAACAAGCACAAGTTGGAGGATCAGCCGAGGGGACCTCTGCCAGAGCAAGCTCATGAAGTCCAGGCCCTCAGGGCAGTTGCAGCAGTCAACATGGTCAGTTCAGCAGCAGTGGCAGCATAGCAGCACAGATCCAGGAATGGAAGCAGGCATGGAGCCAGTAAGCAGGAGTCCCCAGGCAACAGTTTTGAGTGCTCAGGCCACTGAAGGTAGGGGAATGGAGAGAGACTTCAGAGGTCTGTCCTATGTACCTGGATCAGGACTCTGGGGCTATAGCCACATTCAGATACTGATTGCAGTCTAGGCCCCCCCATAGAGCAGTCCCCCTACCTCAGCCCTGTGGCAGAAGGTTGGGCTTGTGGTCATTCACAGACCATGAGAGAAGTCAGAGTTTCACATACTGAGATCCTTGTGTGTGTGTGTGGGGTCATCCCAATAATACTCAGAATCTCAGGAAGTACCCCCAAACCAGGCACAGGCTGGAGAAATGAGTAAACAGAGAAAAAGGTGGAACACCATTGATAAATACATTGTCTATGATCCCAAGAAGGATCAAAATACTCAATCTGAAGACAAGGAAGTACAAGATCCTGCATCTAAAGACTCCAAGAAAAATGAAAGTTGGGCTCAGGCTATGACAGAGCTCAAAAAACATTTTGACAAATCAAGTAAGGAATATAGAGGAAAAACTGGGAAAAAAAATGAGAGAGATGCAGGAAAAACATGAAAAAGAAGTCAGTTAGCTTAGTCAGAGATCCAAAAAAAATGCTGAAGAAAATAACATGTTAAAAACCACCCTAGGTCAAATGGATAAGACAGTGCAAAAAGTTATTGAGAAGAATGCTTTAAAAAGCAGAATTGGCCAGGTGGAAAAAGATATAAGAAAGTTCTCTGAGGAACACAAATCCTTCAGATGTAGAATGGAGCTAAAGGAAGCTTATGCCTTTACAAGAAGTCAAGACACAATAGTTCAAAACCAAAAGAATGAAACACTAGAAGAAAATGTGAAACATCTCATTGAAGAAAAAAACAACTGATCTGGAAAACAAATTCAGGAAAGATAATTTTAAAAGTATTGGGATACCTGAAAGTCAGTCTTGACCTCATTTTATAAGAATTTCTATAGGAAAGTTGCCCAGATGTCCTAGAAGCAGAGGGCAAAACAGAAATTGAGAAAATACACCAATCTCCCCTGGAAAGAGATCCAAATAAAAACTAGCCCAGGAATATCATAGCCAAGTTCCAGTACTCCCAAGTCAAAGAGAAAATATTACAAGCAGTCAGAATTCAATTATCATGGAGCTGCAGTCAAGATCACACACAGGACTTGGCAGCAACTACATGAAGGGCTTGTAGGGCTTGGAATATAATATTCTGGAATGCAAAAGAGCTTGGAATGCAACTGAAAATCAACTACCCAGTAAAACTGAACATCCTCTTCCAGTGGAAAAGATGGACTTTCAGTGAACCAGGGGAATTTCAAATGTTCCTGTTGAAACAGAGCTGATCAGAAAGTTTGACCTTCAATTATAGGACTCAAGTGAAGCATAGAGAGTGGAGGAGAAGGGTAAATTATGAGAGACTTGATGATGAACTTCATGTATTCCTGCATAATACTGATATGATCCTGATAATACTCATATGAACCTTCTCATTTATTAGAATAGGTTGAAGAAGCTTTTATAGATAAGGCACAGGAGAGAGCTGAATTTGAAGATATAATATATGATAAAAATGGAGTCAATGAGTGAAAGGGAAATGCACTGGGAGTAAGAGAAAGGAGAAGTACAATAGGCTAAGATATTTCATATAGCATTTGCAATGGTATGGAAGGAGGGAAGGTGAGGCAGAATGAGGGAGCCTTCTTTGTCATAAGAAATGGCTCAGAGAGGAAACAGTATACACACTCAATAGGGTATAGACATCCAGAAGAAAAAGCAGAGAAGAGGGACAGGAGGAGGGGATGGGGGGATGTGGGTGATAGAGGAGAGGGCAGGTCATAGTAGAAGATAGTCAAATATAACACATTTTCTTTTTTTACTCTTTGCAAGGTACTGGGTTTGGGAGGTCTGTCCAGGACCACGGGGCTAGGTGGTTGCTGGTTCTTTGGGGTGGGATGTGGGCTTGGGGTCTCTTGATTCCAGGGCCAGTGCCCTGTCCTCTGTGCCACTTGGCTGCCCCACAGCACATTTTTGAAAAGAGACAGAGAAAAAGGAGAGAGAAAATATAATAGATGGTAGTAGGGAGGGTGGAATGGAGGGAATTATAATCATCAACAACTGTGGAAAAATATGGGCTTTCAATGAACCAGGGGACTTTCATTTGTTCCTTTTGAAACAACCAGAGCTGAACAGAAAGTTTTGCCTTCAAATACAGGACTCAAGTGAATCATAGAGAGAGGAGGAGAAGGGTAAAATATGAGGGACTTGATGATGAACTGTACGTATTGCTGCATAGAAAAATGATACTGATAATATTCATATAAAACTTCTCATTTAATAGAGAAGGTAGAAGGAGCTTTTATGGATGAAGAGAGAGAGCTGAATTTGAAGTTATAATATATTATAAAAATGGAGTCAATAGCTAAAAAGGAAATGTAATGGGAGTAAGAGAAAGGAGAGGTATCATAGGCTGATATTTCATATAATAAGATTTTTTTTATTGCAATGAGCTATTTCAATGATATGGAAGGGGGAAGGCAAGGGGGGATGACATAACCTTCACTATTATCAGAGGTGGCTCATAGAAGAAACAGCATATACATTCAGTGGGGTATAGACATCTAGAGTAAAAAGGAGAAAAGGGGGGCAGGGAAAGGGGGGAATGTGAGTGATGGAGGAGAGGGTGGATCACGGGGGGAGAGTTGTCAGATATAACACATTTTCTTTTTTACTTCTTGCAAGGGGCTGGAATTGGGTGGCCTGTCCAGGACCACGGGGCCAGATGGTTTCTGGGCCTTAGGGGTGGTATGTGGGCTAGGAGCCTCTTTGTCCATGGGCTGGTGATCAGTCTGCTGCACCACTCAGCTACCCTACAGCACATTTTAAAAGAGGGACAGAGCAAAAGGAGAGGGAAAATATAGTATATGGTAATGGGGAGGTATGAATGGAGGCAGTTGCGATCAGCAATGGCAATGGTGGAAAAACATGGAAGTAGCTTTTGAGATGGACTTATAACAAATGTGATCCACCTGAGGCAGAGATGGTGGTATTGGAACACAGACTAAAGCACGGTTTTTTCTCTTTCCCTTACTTTATTTCTCATGAGGGTCTATATTTTTTTGTGGGAGGGGGTAGTATGTTTACTCTCAAATAAGAGTATTTTAGTAATGTATAAAAATCATTTGTACAGAAAATAAAAATAAATTAATTAATTTTTAAAAAGAAAGAAAACAACAGAGCAAAAAAATGAAATGAGAATTATGTAGGAAAATTGTGAAAAAAGTCAACAGCTTGGAAAAGAAAGCATAAAAATCCACTAAAGTAAACAGGTACTTTAAAAGGAAATCTGGTCAAATGTAAAAAGTAGGTACAAAAGTTCATTGAAGAAAATAATCCCTTAAAAATTAGAATTGGACAAAGAAGCTAATGACTATGAGTTATCAAAGATCAGTCACACAAAATTAAAAAATGAAAATATAAAAGAAAATGTAAAGTATTTCATTGGAAAAACAACTGACTTTGAAAATAGATCTAGGAGAGATAATTTATGAATTATATATAACTACTTGAAAACCATAATCAAAAATTGAGGCCAGACAGGATCTTTCAAGAAATTATCAAGAAAAACTGCCTTGATATCCTAGAAAGAGGGTAAAATAATCAGTTAAAGTATTCATCAATCACTTCCTGATTCCAAGGAAATAAAAATAAATTCAAAGGAATATTATAGCAAAATTCCAGAATTATCAGGTGAAGAAGAAAATACTGTAAGCACTCAGAAACATTTCAAATCTCAAGAAACAATAGATTATACAAGACTTAACAGTTTCTACATTAAAGGATCAAAAGGCTTGGAATATGATATTCTAGAAGACAAAGGAGTTTGGTTTACAACTAAGCATCAACTACTCAGCAAAACTGGGCATAATCTTCCAGGGTAGTAGATTCAATGAAATAGAAGACTTTCAAACTTTCCTGAGGAAAAGACCAGAGATGGACAAAAATAAATTCAAATGCAAGACTCTAGAGAAATGTAAAAAGGTAAATACAAAAGAAAAATCATAATGTTCAAAAAAGGTTAAACTATATAACAACACGAGAAAATTATACTTATACTTTAAGCACCATATATCTGTTAGGGCAATTAGAAGGAGTATATTTAGACACAAGATGTGGTTATAAGTGATAAAAAAAGATGGTTAAAAACATTAAGAGGTGAAAGAAATTCTACTGGAGGACAGGAAAGAGGGAAGAAGAATGAGGGTAAATTATATCACTTGAAGAAAGACCTGTTACCATAGAGGGAAAGAAAGGATGGGGTGAGCACTGTGAATGTTATTCTCATCAGGTTTGACTCAAAGAGGGAATAACATACAACTCAGTTGGGTTAAGAAATATTTCTCACCCAAAAGGAAAGTAGGAGGGGAAGGGGAAAAGAGTTGGGGGGTAGTGATAGAAGGGAGGACTGATTGAGAGAGGTGGTGGTCAGAAGCAAAACACTGTTGAGAAGGGAGGAATTTATGATTAAACAAGAAATAGAGAACATTTTGAAATGCAAAATAAGATAATTTTGAGAACAATGAAATTTTTGCACTAACAAAGCCAAATCAATCAAGATTAGAAGGAAAGCAGAAAACCAGAAAACAATTTTAACAACCAATTTTCTAATAAAGTTCTCATTTCTAAAATATATAGAGAAAAGTCAAATTCAACAGAATTTAAGTCATTCTCCAATTGATAGTCGAAAGATATGAACAGGCAGTTTTCAGACAAAGAAATAAAAACTATATTTAATCATGTGAAATAATCCTCTAAATTATTATTGATTAGAGAAATTTGAATTAAACCCTCTCTGGGGTATCATCTCACACCTATCAGATTGACTAATATGGCAAAAAGAAAAAATGATAAATGGTGGAGATGTAGTAAAATTGAGATATTAATACATGTTCGAATTACAAACTGATCTGGAGAGCTATTTGGAACTATGCTCAAAGGGGAAAAACACTGTGCATACCCTTTGATTCAGCAATACCATTTCTAGGTCTGTATTCCAAAGATATCATGAAAAAGGGAAATGTACCTACATATAAAATATATTTACAACAGCTATTTATGTGGAAATAGAAATTGAAGGGATGCCCACGAATTGAGGATTGACCGAACAAGTTGTGGAGTATGAATGTAATAGAATGAAAAAAAATGCCAGATGTATATGCTATATACTATAAGAAATGATGAATAGGTAGACTTTAGAAAAACTTGGAAAGACTATATGAACTGATGCTGAATGAAATGAGCACAGTTAAGAAAACATTGTACACAATAACAGTAACATTGTGGAATGATCAACTATGATGGACTTAACTCTTCTCAGCAATATAATGATTCAAGACAATTCAAGACTTAGGTTGGAAAATGCTATCCTCATCCAGAGAAAGAACTATGGAGTCTCAATGCAGATCAAAGTATACTAGTTTCACTTTTTTGTCTTTCTCCTTCCATTCTATTTCTTCTTATACAGAATGATTAATATGGAAATATGCTTACATGATTGCACACATATAACCCATATCATACTGCTGTGTGGGGAATAGGATATGGAGTGAAGGAGGAATAAAAAAAATTAGGACTCTATTTTTTTTAAAATGCATGTTGAAAATTATCTTTATATGTCATTGAAAAAATAAAATGTTTCTAAAAACAAAAAAGAAATTGGTAACACTCTTATCATTTGTAACTTTAGTAAAATGATGTCAAAAGCAAGATCATCCAAGTCTCTGAGTTAAGAAAACTGGATATTTTCTTTGTCAATCTGAAATTTCTTTCTTAGATTTCCCCATAGCTCCACTTAGGCAGGAAGATTACGTGGGAAAAAGACAAGATACGAATGAGAATGAATTTGAGTGCTGGAGAGATTCTGTCTACTTTACACATTGACCCAGGCTCCTTCTCTGTGGAGCTGCTCCGCTTCTTGTCCATTCTCAGTTCCCTCTGGATGGATGGCTTCCCAAGAGAGCATGATGATTCCAATCAGTGCTTTTGCTGGACATGGTTCATCTTTAAGCTCACTCTCACTAAAGGCACAGATTTGACTTGGCACAAGTTCACCCCAGCAATTATTCCCACGGGGCTCTGAAGTTTGTTTCCTGGCCAAAGGACTTGGCAGAACCCAAACCCCATAGTGAGGTGAGGGTACCTCACTCTCCACTTCTGTCAAGCAGACATCTCCAAAACTACTCACAGGCATTGACCAAGCACTTGAGCACAAAGCTATCATCTTCTAATTACATATGGAGAAGCAGTGGGCAGCATGGAGCCACCACCTCGATGGGAATGACAGTCTATCTTACCTCTCAGTTCCTTTCTCCCTCCTCCCTCCACAGCTGCTTCCTGACAAACTGCCAACCATCCCAAATATAATGTAATGTGAGAATCATTTTTCATTTAGTCTAGGGTTGTCATTGTTCAAAGTGACTGGGCAGGAATGTATTGGATGTTGGCAGCCGTTATTGGTTCTCTGATTCTTCTAAGCCATTGTTTTGGCATTCTTGGGTGTGGTGCTAGATAACTTCATGCTTATCCTCCTATGTGATAAGTGCCTGGGGTTTTAACTTCTAGAGGGCTTTGAGGGTAATGCTGAAGTAACTGTCATATCCGCAGATTAAAATGAAAAACACTCTGCTTCCTTTACTCAACCTCCCCAGGGATTGAGCCAAGGAGGAGACTATCTACAGCAAAGGAAACTGTCAGAGAGAAAACTCATTGTCTGACTGGAATCGATGTGGGATCTAAAATAAGTGCCAAGTGTCCCTCCTTTACACTTCTCTTTTCTAGTTAAAAGACACTATTGCCACTCCAGAAACTGATTTAGAAGGAATAATGGCAGTCAAGCATCATGAACTCACCCAACTATTCCCATATAACCATCCAGAGTGCTTTGTTTATTTCTTCCTAATATTCATGATGTTCTAAATCCCATGTTCTCCACTAAGGGTTTAGGTGTCCTCCTTACCAAGCCTATTTATTTATTTATTTGTTTGTTTGTTTGTTTGTTTATTTTTATTAAAGATATTATTTGAATTTTACAATTTTCCCCCCAATCTTGCTTCCCTCTCCCACCCCCACTCCACAGATAGCACTCCGTCAGTCTTTACATTGTTTCCATGTTGCACCTTGATCCAAATTGGGTGTGATGAGAGAGAAATTATATCCTTAAAGAGAACAGAATTCTCAGAGTTAAGAAGATCACGCAATAAGATATCTGTTTTTTCCAAATTAAAGGGAATAGTCCTTGTACTTTGTTCAAACTCCACAGCTCCTTATCTGGATACAGATGGTACTCTCCTTTGCAGACAGCCCAAAATTGTTCCCAATTGTTGCACTGATGGAATGAGCAAATCCTTCAAGGTTGAACATCACTCCCATGTTGCTGTTAGGGTGTACAGTGTTTTTCTGGTTCTGCTCATCTCACTCAGCATCAGTTCATGCAGATCCCTCCAGGTTTCCCTGAAATCCCGTCCCTCCTGGTTTCTAATAGAACAATAGTGTTCCATGACATACATATACCACAGTTTGCTAAGCCATTCCCCAATTGAAGGACATTTACTGTATTTCCAATTCTTTGCCAACCACAAACAGGGCTGCTATAAATATTTTTGTACAAGTAATGATTTTACCCTTTTTCCTCATCTCTTCAGGGTATAGACCCAGTAGTGGTATTGCTGGGTCAAAGGGTATGCATATTTTTGGGCATAGTTCCAAATAGCTCTCCAGAAGGGTTGGATGAGTTCACAGCTCCACCAACAGTGTAATAGTGTCCCAGATTTCCCACATCCCTTCCAACAATGATCATTATCCTTCCTGGTCATACTGGCCAATCTGAGATGTGTGAGGTGGTACCTCAGAGAAGCTGTAATTTGCACTTCTCTAATAATTAATGATTTAGAGCATTTTTTCATATGGCTATAGATTGCTTTGATCTCCTCATCCCAGGCCTATTTATATTTTAAGGTGACCCCAAGAAGGGATTATTTGCTTAAGGGTGGAATGTCAGACATCATTAGAAATATATTTTGGGCAGCGAAGAATTTTTTGGTAAAACCTTCCTGCTAATTCTCAAATTACACCATGCTAGGTGGCTGACCACCTATTCCCTCATCTTGATTATGGCAACATTACTAGTGACCAGTATAGAATTTGGAAATAGTCATTTTTTTCTACTGACACAAAGAGAAATAATTTAAACTGGGAAAGAAGAGAGGGATGCTGCTTTTATTTCTCTTATCAGTGAAATTTCATTCAGGACTAGGGGGATAATGGATAATGGTAATATTCTGGGGCATTGCCCTGCCATGAAGGTATTCCAGTTTTACCATATGTTTCTGTTTCTTACTCCTTTAATGAGCTTACACTGTTGATGATGGTTAGAATAGTAGAGGTAGAGGGGCAAGAGAAAAAAAGGTAAGGAAGGAAGTGATTGGAGAGTAGAATGGCCGAACAAGTTGTAGTGTATAGTTGTGATGGAATATACTATTGTGCTATAAGAATTGATGAACTTAAAAATCTTTGAAAGGCATGTAAAGACTTACATAAAATGGTGAAGAGTGAAGTAATCAGAACCAAGAGAACACTATATATAATAACAGCAATATTGTTTTAAGAATGTCTTTGAGCAACAAAATAATTTTGACTATTATAAATACACAAATTAAAAACAAAGGACATATGAAGAAAGATATCTGCATCCAGGGAAAGAACTGATAAGTAGGATTTGCAATTTCATTTTTAATAATCTCCTTACTATACTTTATCATGGAAATATTTGTTTTATTCCATAAATTAAAAGTAAAATAAATTAAAAAAATAAAATTTCAAAAAAATAATGAGTTTACACAGCATATGGATATTGACACTAAAATAAAATCTAAGCTCTTTAGCTTGGCATTCAAAGACCTTCTACAATCTTACTCCAAAATGCTTTTGGGTTGAGCTCTTCCTACTCATTTTCCACCAAATTCCTATCTCTATGCATTTGCTCAGAATGAGCAGAATGAGCTCCCCTCCACCACGCTTCACATTTCTTATGAACAAGATTTTTTAAATAAAATGGATGAAATAAGAGAAAAATGAGCAAAACTGATCAATTAATTGAAACATGTGATATTATATACAATGTTCTATAATTTTATAGCTCATACATCCATGAAATTTTTTATAACTGTCTCATTCACTTATAAAGTCATTAATCTGTGATTTCATAAGGATGAATATTTTCTTCATTGATTCAAATTGCAACCCATTCATGCTCTGTGACTCTATCCATAATCATATATAATTTTGTATATATGGCACCCAACATACTAGAGTTCATCCTTAATTTCTCTTGATATGTAGAGGATGTCAGTTGAACACATGGACCATCTCTTCATTTTAATCTCTATTTTGCTCCATGTCTTGTTCATCTTTTTCTTCTAAATTTTAGATTGACAAAGAAAGAAAACACTGAGGCCTCTCAGTGCTACAGTGCTATTTCATCTCAGTATATTAGTGTTCCTATGTCTTGAAGCTATTCAACACTCGATAAGATTTTTACTTTTTAAAAAAATGGACTTATTTCTGAGAGAAGCTTAAAATCTTTGCAAGAACTTTGTGATTTCCAAAAGGTAATCCAGCTAGCCTACCTACACAGTTCTGACTCTGGTATGGCAATTATTATCGGCATCACTCACTTGATTAAATATTATATTGAGTTCTTAGTTTTCTCTCTCAGAATTTTAATATGTGTACATTTGTATTAATTTATTAGTGCAAGGCTTCCAGATATTATGAAGTATATATGGAACAAATTATAAGTCACTTACGGAAATAAAACATACAATGTGGTACCTTATACAATCTGTAAATCACATTTGTGGAGTGATTGAGACTAGAAATTTAAATGTTGATGGGGCAATAGGGTCAGGAACCACTATCTGGCCAGTTTCTCAGATGGTAAAACAGACTAGGTCATTTCCTTTGGAGTAGATGCTCATGATCCACTCTTTCCTAGCTATACCAGCATAGTTACTTCTTCCAGTACAGTTGTATTGACTAACACAAGTGGTGATTCAGCACTGGAAAATTAGGAGAGAGGCTCAGGCTGGAAATATAGATCTGGGACTCATTTGCACAGAGTTGATAACCAAATCTATGGGAATCATTTGGTTTTAAAGTAAATAAAACAGTGGATCATGATGCTGTGTCTAAAGGAATGAGCCAACACCATAACATATTTCATCAAATAGTATTTAAAGAAACCATTATATATAAAGAGAAGTTGTATGCATTGTTTGCTTTTTGTTTTTAAATCCAATTGCATTTAACCAATTTATCTGATTCATGGGTAAGTGACCCAGGTTATCTACTCCATACGTCACATGATGAGGCTAAAGCTTGGTGATAGAAAGATTCAATATCATCAGCTTCATCATTTTTCAGTAACTTTCAATATCCTGTATCTGCTCCATTTTCTTGGAACCTACTAATAAGCTATTCTTTTCACTCATCTTCCCATTGAGATATTCTTTCTGAGTGATGTGACCAGCCTTACTCCTTTGCTATCTATCTGATCTTTGACATCACCTCCCTGTTTGCCTTGCATCTTCTGCCAGACCAGTGCTAATAGACTTAAGTCCAACCATAAAACACACCATCAGTGACAGTACCTGTTTGGAAGCAATATCCTTCTGAAGAAGTCTGTTGAAATTCACAAAGTTTTTTATTCAGGAAAGGAGGAAATCCTACCATAACAAACATGATAACTTTGCTGGAATATCAGAAGAGTTCTGGATAGGACTTTAGTTTAGCGAGTAATGCTCTTTTCAGAAAAAAAGTGATTTTATTTTTGATTAGGGAATCTGACTATGGGGATATAGGCTGTAACACATACACAACAGAGTTTAAACCTCTCACCCAAACCAAAAATACAATTTCCTCTCTTTCTGGTGTTTCTTTCCCAATTCTCCTGTCCCCCTACCTCTATAGCATGTTGCTATAGAGGAGAAAAAGGCCATAGTAGAAATATAACCCATTACACATATTCAAGATCTTGCATTTTGCAGTCCCTCCAGGGTTCAAGGATGCAATGAGTCATTTTGTTTGTTTTTTTGTCACTAGTTTGGTTTCCTGGCCCTGAGAAATGTGTAACTAATATAGTAAATTGTCTTTACTATCTTTTATCCTTTCCCTTTTCTATGCTTAATAAAAAGATAATGATCCCAGTTCCTGTACCTCTTAGTGGTTGCATGTCTCCTCATTTGCTATTCATCCTTAATTCTTTGACTTTCTCCACATATTATTTGGATGCAGAGCTTCTGCATGTGGTGAGTTAGCATAAAAGCATTACGATGTGTTCAGCCATCTTGGCATTGTCATTTCAGGTTTTTTTAATTAAAAGTCTGCCTTAGAGTATGTCAAGTACTCACGTATTTTTGCCATTCTTCTTATCTCTATGGCAACGAAAATATTTCAACATTTACATGGACATCATATTCTTTGCTAATGTACTATCTGAACTGTTTGTATGCTGAGAAGGGGAACAGCAGAGATTGGCTTCTGCTTTCTGGGATGCAGGAGTTGTCAAGACAACCAAGAGGCCTAAAGATGTCCTTACCAGTAGCATTAAATTGAAGCTTTAAATTAATTCACCCTCATGTGTTTTGTAGCTTATGTTGTTAATTGAAATAATAGGGATGACCTTCCATGTACATTCGAAGCACCTGTCCTATTAAAATTGTATGTGCTATTTACTTAAGTACACTCATCTAGCAGACAAATCTAGCGTGAAATGGGGGAAATGGAAGACACTTATATTGTACTGCTATGTATTGACTTGTAGTAATAGGAGAAGCAGTTTTTCTTATGGCAGGCTTGAAATACTTATAATGAAAATTTTATTCTGAAACTTCATTTATTTTTTTCTATCCCCTTTGCAGGCTTTACAATTGAACAACTCAATGTACTTTATTCTGATACAAGTATTTGTATTTTTGAAGGAGGATTTTCACTTGGTATTTTGTCTGTATATTTAAATAGAATGGAATTTACCAATGTCATATTTCACTGGACAGTTTTTTTCTCTGTTCTTTTTAATCTTCCAGATCAGGAAAATAATTCATCAATCCAAATCTTCATAGAATAGCTTGGCCTTTCCTGTCTCTTTCCCACTTTCACCCTACTCAGTCTATTTCCTCATCATTCTAATAAAAGAATCCATTATGATTTTGAGCTAAATAAATTTTTTCCCCTTCACATTGAAGGTTGTGAAAAATAGATGGGAAAATATCATATAAATGTATGAGAAACTTTTGTCTCCAAAGAAATTTAATCTTGGAAATATATAAATTAAATATAGCAAAAAAATAAATAAATTTAGATGCCCCAGTGCTTATATTGAAACATACACACAGGAGGTGGGCTCAAAATAGGTACTCAGTATTTGTTGATATATTGACTGATACAGACTATTCAAGGCAGGACCAACCCTAATTAAAGCTGGAATAGACAACTTCCAAAATGTCATGATGGGTTCATAAAAGACCCAATGTGTTTTCTTTGGAACTTCAAGATTTCTGAAATTCATTTATTTTTATTATCATTGAAGACTCTGAGTTAAAACAGTTGTATGATATGTGAGGAAATGTATCATTATTAAAAATATTTGTGGATGGGTAAGTGTCTTCTGAAAGATGATATAGGTAAAAATTGTCAGACCTAGGTCATGTGACTCTGAGTTCCAATAGTCCACAGCTTTTCTTTGGAAAGCCTACTCTCTTCAATAGTTGGAAGAAGATCATGGTGGGGTTGGGTAGAGAAATAGGATATCAGGCAGTGTAAAGGGACCGCACACTTCAGTTTATTTTGAAGGAAAGGCACAGAAAGAAGAAAACTGACCAAAGGAGAGAGAAGGAAAAGAATGATTTGTTGTTCAATTGCATACAAAATAGATACTTAATGAAGGGGAACTAATTGTTAAACAAACACATAAATAAATAGAATTTAACCTGCCATCTGAGTCCTTGTAGTCAAGAGATACACTGCATATATTTCATCCTCTGTATTCACAGTCATTGTATTGATCAGCTTTCTGAAATCTTTCATATCTTTACAATATGATTGTTACTGTCTAAATTGTTCTGGTTCTACCCACTTCCTTCACATAAATTCATATGAAACTTCCCAGTTTTCTCTGAAACTATTCTTTTCATCATTTCTTTGAGCACAACAGTATCATATCACATTCATATACCATAATTCATTCATTTCCCAATTGTTGGGAATTGCCTCACTTTCCAGAAAATTACTAGATTTTGTATAATGCAATCCTGGTTTTGCCATTTACAACTTGTATGATCTAAGGCAGCTAGGTGGTGTAGTGGATAGAATACTGGATCTGGAATCAGAAAGCCCTTAATTTAAATTTGGCCTCAGACACTAGCTTTGTGACCCTGCCCAAGTCATCTAATACTTTTTGCCATGGTTCCTCATGAGTAAATTGAATCGAGAAGGACATGGCAAACCATTCCAGTATCTCTTCCAGGAAAATCCCAAATGAGGTCACAAAAAGTTGAACATAACTGGTATGATTCAACAAAAACAGCAATTTGTGTGACCTGGGAAGGTTAACCTATCTCAGTTTCAATTTCCTCATCTATAAAATGAGGAAGTTGGATTTATTTGATTTCTAAGGTTCCTTCTAGCTTCATATAAATGAATATATTCAAATGCAATATAATGTACTTGTGCTCACGATGCATCTCTACATTTTCCTTTATTTCATATACAACTTTCAGTTGTGATATTCCAAGACTTACAACCATCCTGCATTATTAGAATATTTGCGTTTAAAAGATGGATATTTATGACAGGGAACAGCTTGGGATCAGTTAAAACATTGTACAATTCCCATAACATAATGCAATCTTACTATTTTATTTTCTTCAATTTTAGTTACTACCTCCTACTACCTTTATTATCTATTTGTAATATCTGTTTCAGATACATGTTCTCATAAGCTAAATTAAAAACTAGCTGTTCTAATTCATGTCATAGTTGGGACAATATGCATTTTTGTCCATTTTGTCTATGTATTTTTACTGTATGGGTTGTTTGCTTTTGAGTAATCATGGATCTCATTGAAGTTTTACAATGTTCTGGGTCTTGCTCTATCAGAATGATACAGGAACACCACATCACCAGTAACAAATTCCTTTTTCATCTGAACCTTGGATGAACTATCTGTCCTGAGAATGTTAATTTAAGCACCTTTGATGTGTGTGTGTGTGTTTGTATGTATTTATATTTCTTGTTAACAATCAGGATTGCTGAACAGAATTTTTCTTGTGATTGCATTTATCAAGTTATCTTATATTACCTTAACACAGCAATGACAATATATCTATAGGAGGAGGACCCTTAATGTTCTTTTATTTTACTAAACCATATGTTTTTTTGTTTTTGTTTTTGTTTATTTATGGGAACAATAGAGTTAAGTGACTTGTCCAAAGTCACACAGTAATTATCTGAGACTAGATTTGAATTCAAGTCCTCCTGATTTCAGAGTTAGTGCTTTATCCACTGTGCCACCTAGCCATATGGTTTTTAAAATAATTAATAAACATAATGAACTATCTTTAGTTGAATTTCTTAACATGGATAGATTTTAGAGCATCTATGAACTTGGATGTAAAAAATTAGGTCTTTATTTTTACAAACCTCTTACTAAAATTGAGCATTTCCTTCAATTATGAATGTAGGCAACAAGCCACATCCTTTTAGCAACTTGTGACTTAATCATCAATAGACATCAGATATTTTCGTATTTTAATTGCAGTTGTTGTAGATATCTCTAAATATTATTTATACTTATCATGACTTTGACAATGTTATACTTATAAGACTTCTTGTAAGACATATTCCTATGTCAAAATTTAGATTTTTTATATTTTAATAATGTTTTCACAATATTTCCTTTGTAAACTTATATATTTTCCTTTTTTCTTTTGTAATTTATTTTTATTAAAGATATTATTTGAGTTTTACAATTTTCCCCCCAATCTTGCTTCCCTCCCCCCACCCTGCCATGGAAAGCACTCTGTCAGTCTTTACTTTGTTTCCATGTTGTACCTTGATCCAAATTGGGTGTGATGAGAGAGAAATTATATCCTTAAAGAAGAGAAGTCTAAGAGGTAACAAGATCAGACAATAAGATATCTGTTTTTTCTAAATTGAAGGGAATAGTCCTTGCACTTTGTTCAAACTCCACAGCTCCAACTTATATATTTTCAATGTATGCATTTGAAAAAAATTTATGAGGAGTACTCTGCCTTTACCAGAGTCTCAAAGAGAGTAATACAAAAAAAAAGAAACATTAAGAATTCCTACTCTATAGGTATTTTCTCAGTCTTTTATTGATTGCATAATTGTGAAAATGCAATAAAGTGCAAGAAATAATTTGTAGAATCTGATCTCATGTTTTCATCAATATCTTTTTGCATGTTGACAAAAATGTAAGACATTCTCATGAATATTTTTAAAAATTTAAAATTAGTCATGTGACACAATAGTTACGATATTTTCTCCATCACCTTTTGGAAGTATTAATACCATATATAATTTTCCCCAAAATTTTGCGTCTTCCACTTCATGAAATCTGTAAAATTTTATTAATTTCAAGATTGTCACCTACCCTCACACATCCTCCCTCCTCTCCTAAGTGGATTTTCTTATTGTTTACTTGGGGAGATGTAATCACTCTTTCCTAGGTTGTAGTCTTAGGGCCCTTTCAGCTTCCCCACAATACAGTCTGGGATCTTAAAGGCCAAATATAGTGGCTCCATTGACACTGACAATTAAGATAAAGCAATATAGAAATAGCTTGCTCCACACATCTCCATTTTTTATTAATTAGTTATGTTCTTGATAATTTCATCTTTGAATGGTCTTGGGATGAAGTGACTCAGGTCTAGTGCTTGGCAGACTTCTTGCTAGACATACTTGCTTTTGCCTCTACCATTTTTATCAAACTATATTGCTCATAATCTTTAGCTAGTCTTTATAAGGATAAAGAGGAGGAATTAGATCTGTGTTTCAAATTCCCTCTGGCATGATAACTCCATTTACTTATGCAGATTCACACATTTCTGTTTCTGCATAAGAGGTCTCTGTTTCTTTCTGCTTATCATGTATTTGCTGCCAGGGCTTTTTTAGTTTCCTTGTTGTATGTAGATTAGCCTACTTAAGAAATGGTGATAATCAAGTTTAATCTGCAAAATGTGGATTATAATTATACTAACCTCATAGGGTTGCTTGTGATCAAATGAATCCAACCTAAACAAAGGACTTAGTAATCCTTAAAATGATGTATGAGGGCAAACTATTTTTAATTCCTTGTTCCATTTCTGATTTTTCAGCTTTAAATAGGTCATATTGAAGCAACTATTACTGAGTGTAGTATACTCTCAACTGAATAATATTTAATAAAATTTTAATTTGAAAAACTCTTTAAACTTGTAAGTCCATGTGGCATATTGGAAAATATCTTGGTCTTAGAGTCAGAAGACCTAGGTTCTTTTTCTAGTGTAATATTTATTGTCTATAAGACATTGGGTATAATTCATTTTAATATCTCAAGACTTCCATTTCTTCATCTATAAAATAGGTTAATACTTGTACTACCTACCTCAAAGTGTTGTTATGCTCAGAAGAAATAATAAAGCATGTGAAAAAAACCTACCGACCACATTCATTATAGGACTAGCACCTCTGGTGTGAGGGCTTACTAAGCCCTATGTAGGACTCAGTATCTACCTCTAGTGTCCACCTTCACCAAATTATTACCTGTGGCTCCCAAAACTATATTAAACACAACAGTCATTCCCCAGTAAACCATCTCAGCAGATGAGTTAAACCAGGTTGAGTGTGACTGACAGAACTCAAACCTGTCAGGAAATTAGGTCAATGATTACCAAAGCATGAGAAGAATGGGCAGATGAGAATAATTGGTTCAATGGTCATGAAGGCAGTGAAGCAGGTATTTTGGAGGGCTTAGAGCTTGGTCAGACATTGAAGACACCAGTTTTCCATTGCATCCATCATCCTAATTTTTGTACTGGCACTGAACTTTGATGACTCTGGAAGAGAGAATGAGGTTGACAACCTTGAGCAGTTGCTCTTTCAGTTAAATCCAATTCATGTGCATGTCACGACATCACCCTGTGGTGTCATTGGTCTATAATAAACTTCCACATAAATTGAAGAGTGACTGTTCTGTATTCCCATTTTTTGTCTCAAGTTGGTGAGGTAGTCATTTAATTCCGCATCAAATATTGTCCGGAAGAAGATGGCTCACTAAATAGATCAAATTCATTTTTTACCCAGTCACATGATTATCCAGTAAAATATAATTTTCCCAGTGATAAAGACTGTATCTGTGACATAGTCAAGTCTAAATGAAAGAGCTATTCATTCTAATTTGCTGAGGGCCCTTTAGAAAGCCTTCTCTATGAAGCTAGAATGAGACATGTCTCATCAGCCTCTTGTTGCACAGACCTAACCTATGCCCAGGTGTTGGAGTTTTTACTCCTCACGTAGGTACTCTGATCACAAAAGCATATTTTCTTTCTCCTACCATAAGCTTTATGGTACAATGTCTACAGGGCAAAAACTCAAACCAAACAAAAACAAAACACTGACTCTTTTGCTTTGTTCTCATTTTTAATCTTAGAAGTTTTATTTCAACTTTTCCCCTTAGAGTGTTTATATTCTTGGTGGAGAGCCCTAGCAGAAGAGATGAAGAGCCTACAGTTGTTTACAGAGTGATTTCAGAGATGATTAACCACATGGTTTCTTGGCGAGTGGTAATTACCCTAATGGCTTCCTGACTACTGTTTCTAAAAGCATTCCTATAAGGGCTTTTAAAAGATGACTTTTATTTTATATTTGCAATATGTGATGTCTTTTCATGATTTTAAACTGAATTTTAGAACTTGCCTATGTATGACTCAAGCAGGACATCACTAGTGGAAAAGTATGAAAATATTTTTTGAAAACTACTTTGATTTCACCACTAACATAAATTTTAGTCTTGGACCTCAAATTTGCTTACTGTTTTTAGTAAAATTATAATTAGTACCATGATTTTTAGAGATCTGTTATTCAAAATTTTTTTCCCCAGATTTAGGAAGAACAATGCACCATAGAGCTAAAATGGAACTTTGTAGGTCATTTTGCAGATGAAAAAACTGAGGACCAGAGAAATCAAATGAGTTGCTCATGGTCCTGTCTCCAAATCCAGTTCTCTGTCTACTCTGTTACCTTGCATCCCAATTGTTTCTTCTTTTACCTCCCAGAATAAATATGGAAACAATGCTAAATATCATTGCTCAAGTATCAATTCAAAATAAAGAATTAGGATTTAAATGAAAAACTCATTCCAAAAAAGATAACATTTATTGGTATACCACTGACATTTCTTTCATCAGGTTCATCATCTTTTTGATACTGGGGTTAAATTTATATACTGAAATCAATTTTTAAAAAGTTTTTAGTCAAATTTGAGTTCATATTCAAAAGAATGGGTTAGTCATTTCACAAATATTTGAATTTGACTCTTGGCTTACAGAATAATTGATTGATTGTCAGAATCCACTCTCCCTTTACAGTTATTTTTGTGCCTTAGATAAAATAAAAGGGGAGGATAAAATAAAAGAGTGAGTGAAAACTGTGTGACTTCAAAATTTTGATGGACTGAAATGTTAAAACAATATGGTCCAGTTCACTGAGTTTTGGATAACATTTAATCAAATAGGTTAAATGGGTATCTGAGGGGGAAGGTAGAGAGAAATATACATAAATGGTCAAAATATAGTACTTAAAAATCTTATCCTAATCAAAATCAACAGTATTTCTTTTATCATTGATGCTGGTTTGTACTTGTGTGTGATAGTAGCTATAAAAATAAAAACTTTAGCCACAAAGATTTTGATGACAAATCAGAAACCTCAGGAAGTAAAAGTTAAATTTGGGCTCCAAATAAATCTTCCCTTTATTTCTTGAATTTACTAAGTTCATTATTGTTATACAGCTGATGTTCCATAACTTTGTATATTTAATTTCCTTTTTAATAGACAAACTGTCAAGGAAGGTTATACAAAGTATATTATCATTCAAAGGAATGTTTATATCGCTTAGATAAATATCATAGTGAATTGCTATTTGGAAGTATATTTATTACATACACAATTGAGAGAAAATCCTGGATATTATCAAGTAAACATATCCAATATTTAAATAGTGTGATAAAAATCAGTAAGGTTTTTTTTGACTTGATATACCTAGAGCCAGAATGGTTATCCAGAAAGACAAATTAATATTTAAACACTATTTGGGGGGAGGGAGATCCTTAATATGCATGAAAATGTGAAGCTTATAATGAGACTGTGACAAAGAATAAGTAATGATGAAAGCTCTTCCCCTGTGATAGTGACTATACATGGCCAACAAGAAATTGCTTTAGTGTACAAGGGTATAGGGATAAGATCTGTGCCTATGATTTCCCTGGTATAGGAAGTTCCATAATGAAGAAGAAACTGACTTCACAATGCAGGCCTAACCCTTCTCGACAACTTATAGACCTTGAAGTTTGTCTAGATCACAAAGATGTTAAGGGTTTACTCCAGGCTCATTCAAGCATGGTCAGAGGCAGGATTTGAACCCAATTCCTTCTGGCTTCATGGCTGGATTTCAACCTTTTATGCTACACTGTCTGTCATACTTTAAGTCATCTGTCTAACAAATTGAAGAAATCTCCAGAACTTCCCAAGACAACCAATATGGGAGATGTCATTGCCTATGGTCCCATGTTTCCCAAATTTTCTTTCTTCCTGTTTACTTTCTTTTTAGGTTTTTGCAAGGCAATGGGGTTAAGTGGCTTGCCCAAGGCCACACAACTGGGTAATTATTAAGTATCTGAGGCCAGATTTGAACTCAGGTACTCCTGACTCCAGGGCTGGTGCTCTATCCATTGCACAACCTAGCCACCCCCTTCCTATTTACTTTTAAGTTGAGTTTGTTGTCCAACTGATGGATGATCTCAATCAAGCTGTCCATAAAATTGTATATTACTGTCTGAACTATAAGCATTCTTGGCCCACTTTTTCTTCCCTGTGTGGATAGTTAAATCTGATACTTTGGAATCATTATGATCTCACTGAGGAGCTTCTGCAGTTTCAGTGGCTTGATGGAATTGGCACCATGTCATCTTCTTCTATTGTAATTTTATACATGGTCTTTTCCTCAAAAGAGACAAATGCTTTTTGTGATGCTTGTCTCCTGCTCTGTTACACCCTTGAGAGGACTACTGGGAAAAAATATTTCTGATTGCATTTGAGAAAGAATCTTATATAATAAGATCAAGCATTTCAGTGAACCAAAGCTACTTCTTAACACAAAAATCTTTCTCTCTCTTTTTAAAATATTGAATCATATAATACTACAATTTGTGAAGAATACAAAATTTAATGACCAAGTGGAGCATATTGCCTGTAGAGAGTTTGGCACAAGAATGGAAATAAAAGATGTCATCTAAGAAATGTGAGAAAAGAAAGGAAAAATAAGAGTTAAGAAATAGATAGCCCAAATGTTGCATTCAGATCTCTGGAATGTTAAAAGAGTTGGAGGCTTAAATAAATCAATTGTAGAAGATATGGAAAAATACAGACTAGAATTAGACAGAATAAGAATATAGATAAAGACTGTGATTAGCACCAATGAATGCAATGTAGAAGGATCCAATGGAGTATAGGCAGAAAATATACTAACATAGATAAAATATGAATTAAATCCTCACATTCTGTGCTAGACATTGTATGTACTAAATATATCATTTTAATTCCAAGGAATTTTTCTTTGTGCCCAACCCATTCATTCATTTATTTAACTTAATTCTATTTCATATACTCTGAATTCTTGTGCTGGAAGGAACCCTGGGGATTGTTTAGTTGACAGTCTCAAATTATAGGTAAAGAAGATGAGAATTGAAATGGCTATATCACTTGCCTAACTAGTAGTATAGCTAAGATTAGAAATGTAGATTTCCTGAATTACTTGTGTTTGATTTTCATGAACATAGAGTACAATTACCATGGCCCTCCTCATATGAAACTTTCATATACTTCAATCTCTCTTTAGTCTTCTTTCTCTAGTTGACCAATTTTTTCCCATTCTACACAGGATTTGATAACTAGCATTTATAAGATTTAAATTTTTCCACATCTTTTTAAAACTAAGTTTACCAGAGCTAAAACTGTTCGTAACACCATTTGAGATGGAAAAAAGAAAAAGGACCCATATGTGTAAAACTATTTATAGTAGCTCTCTTTGTTATAGCAAAGAATTAGAGATCAGTAGTGTGCCCATAACTTAGGGAATGGCTAAAAAAGTTGTGGTAAATGATTGTGATGGAATACTATTACGTTATATGAAATGATGAGCAGGATGGTTTCAGAAATACATGGCAACACTTACTTGAACTTATGTAAAGTGAAATGAGAATTCGAAGAATATTTTATATAGCAACAACAATATTGTACCATGATCAGCTGTGAATGACAATTATTCTCAGCAGGATAATGATCCAGGACAATTCCTAAGGACTTCTAATGAAAAATCCTATCCACCTCCAGAGAAAGAATTGATGGAGTCCAAATGTAGATTATAGCATATTTTTTCCCTTTATTTTTCTTGTTGCTTTTTCAGGCTATATAATTTTTTTTGCAATATGGCTAATGTGGAAATATTTTGCATGACTATATAGTCTATGTAAAATTGCTTGCTTTCTCAATGTAGGGGAGGGAGAGAGGTAGGGAGAGAAAACAGAACTCAAAACTTTCAAAAAGTGTTAAATTTTTTTTTGTTTGCATGAAACTGTGAAATAAATAAATGTAAAATAAGTAAGGTGACCAAGAAAAACATCCATTTGTACCAAAATTTTAAAGTAGCTCTTTGTGTAGTGGCAAAAATCCAGAAACTATGGCAGCACTCATCAGTTGGGGAATGTTTGAAAAAAAATAGGGCATAGTAATGTGATGGAATGCTATTATGCCATAATAAATTATAAAAGGGATTGTTCCAGACCAACCTGGAAGACTCAGGAAAATTATTTTTATAATAACAACATTGTTAAAACAATTTTGAAAAATCTAAAGAATTCTAATCTATGCAATGATCAGCCATTGAATCTAGGGTTCCAATTAGCTATGAAAGATGCTGTTCATCTCTTGATATGTAATATATTCAAGATGCAGAATGAAACACACATTATTAGCAAGAGGATTTTTTTTGTTTACTATGCATATTTATTTTTTATTTTTATTTTTGCAAGACAATGGGGTTAAGTGACTTGCCTAAGGTCAAACAACTAGGTAATTATTAGTGTCTGAGGTCAGATTTGAGCTCAGGTCCTCCTGACTCTAGGGCTGGTGCTCTATCCACAGCGCCATCTAGCCACCCCTACTATGCATATTTGTTGCATAGTTTTTTGTTTCCACTTTTTTCCTCATTAGGGAAAGATGGGATGGAGAGAAATTAAACATTTCAATTTTTTTTTAAAAGGGGAAAAAGTTGAGAGATTAAAATTGAACCTAATACTATACTAAGGTCCTGATTAAGGAAGTAATAGAGTAGTGGAAAATATCTGATCTTGGAGCCAGAAAGACCTGGATTCAACTTTTGCCTCTGATATGTACAGGTTATGCAATTCTAGACAAGACACTTAACTTCGCATTGCCCCAGATGAGAGTCTAAGATTTTAAATTTTAGAGAAATTATCAGTGTAATCATAGGCTTAGTTAACAAAAGCAAAAGGATTTTTAATAATATTGAACTCCATAGAAGAATCAATTGCTGGCCTTTTATGTTCTTTATGTTGTCTTTCTTCTGCTTTCATGACTTTATAATCTCACCCATCAGAATGCTAGTAAATGCTTAATTCCCAGCTCTTTGGGGAAAAAATGTATCTCTGCCACACACACCTTTAAATTTGCACTGAATTATTAACAATTTCTTCATTGCTTTCCTTAACCTAGACAAACTACAAAATAATAAATTGAGCCCTTATTTGTAACATTTGCTGATTTCTGAGGTTTGAGTGCTCATAATGCAAATTTAATAATGGGGAGAGTTAGCCCTGACACCCCCACACCTCAATCTCATCAATCCTGTACCCATCCACACCTTCTCATTCTGTGTGATTCTTAGTTTATTCTTCCTAGTAAATTGTTATATTTACTTTGCTTTCCAAAACCACCAATATATCCCTCTTCCTCATAATAAGGCTACGAAGCTGATTCTTGATTCATTAAGATCTCCCAGCAATGTGCCCTCTAAATGTTTTCAAGTCGTGAGCAGACAACCATGCTACATAAGCAGGAGGAGACTGAGCATACATGACATGGAGCTTAGTGGTGTAATCAAATAAAAATTAATCTGTCACATGTTAATGATATGCATAAGTTATTGTGTGTATGATAATTAGCCATAAATGGTAAGCAGTTCTAATAAATGGCTGCAATTAGTATTACTTTTGCACAGCCAAATCAATTTTTTTTTTTACTTTTTTTCTTCTCTTTGTTAATTCTCTAGGATCTATAAACAGCATCACTGTTGAGAGTATTCCTGGATATTTCATACAGTTTAATTCTCATCACACACACACACTAACATGGTAATTACGCATGATAGGATCATAAAATTTAGAGGTAGCAGGAGCTTTACCAGTCATTCCATGATTGAATGTAAGGACCCTTCTACCTCTAAGTTTCATAATTTATGATCATATGATACTTAATTACCATGTTAATGTATATATGTGCTTGCATGTGTTTGTATGTGTGCTTGTGTGTCATGAGAATTGAGGTTGTTACTTGACCAAAGTCACAAAGGTAGAAATAAGCAAATCTGGACTTAAAAATCTAGTTCATTTGATGCCAAAATTTGGAAATTTTTCTACCATATTTTGTTTCCTCATCAAATTATCTAATACACTGGATTCTTTATAGTTCTTATTCCTTCTATCATTCTGAGCTAGGGCACCCTATTCTTCATGTCCTTCCTCTTCCAGACTGAGCATAGGCTCAGGGATGACAAGCAAACTCTATGGGGTTTTTAAAATGGCATAAAATCACAGGGTCTCTTGGACCTGAGCACAATTTGAGGTTATGGTCCTTACACATTATGCCATCTTGAATAAGTCACTTAACCTTTATGAGTTCCATTTTCTTGATTTGTCAAATGAAGGCATTGGACTTGAGTTCCATTGTTTCTTCATGTTCTAGAAGTATGATCTGGTAAGCCTCTTTCTGTTAAGAATCAGATTCAAAGCTACAGGTATCTTTCTATAGAAAAAGGAATTCCCTGTGCTAGGTGAAATCTGCCAGGTACTCCTATTTGATGATGATATTGTGACAGTTCCATTATGCCATAAACATTCTTTTTTTTTTAGGTTTTTGCAAGGCAAATGGGGTGAAGTGGATTGCTGAAGGCCACACAGCTAGGTAATTATTAAGTGTCTGAGGCCAGATTTGAACTCAGGTACCCCTGACTCCAGGGCTGGTGCTCTATCCACTGTGTCACCTAGCTGCCCCCTGCCTTAAAACATTCTTAATGAGAACATGCACACTCAAAAGTATCTCATCTAATCATCCACATGGCAAAGTCTAAATGGATGAAGATTGACTTGTTCAATTTATGATGTGCAGTTTTAGTGTTGAAATTGAAAACTTTAAATTACCCCAAATTTATCCCTAAAAGAGAGTTCCATAATTTTAATATAATATTTTTCTGATATTGTTAGATGACTTTGAATCATGGACCACCACTGTCTCTACCTGTCCAATTCTCTTATGGTGGTATAAGGCCCATTTTTCTATCTAGATTATCATAAATTGATTTCTGCTGTCCAAAGTATATGTAACACTTTGTAAGTCAATATCATCTCTGAGTTTTAATAGTGTATTCTTTATTTCTTTTCCAGTGTTCAGTATATAAATAAAATAAATTATACTGAATCATTTCTAAGATTGATTTCCTACATCAAAAGAGATATTCTCTCTAGTGTGATACTGAAAACTCCTTCATTTTTTTTAGGTTTTTGCAAGGCAAACGGGGTTAAGTGGCTTGCCCAAGGCCACACAGCTAGGTAATTATTAAGTGTCTGAGACCAGATTTGAACCCAGGGACTCCTGACTCCAAAACCGGTGCTTTATCCACTGCACCACCTAGCTGCCTTTTTTTTTAAGGTTTTTTGCAAGACTCCTTCATTTTTAAAAGAAAAAACTCCTTCATTTAAAACATTTGAAAACATTTAAATCAGTTATTTACCCACACTCTCTATCTCTGCAGGAGAATATCATGGGGAGGCAGTGATAATGAAAACCTCTATTGAAATTAAGATAGAATGCAAGATAATAATTCAACTATTACTTTGTTTATTCATGTCCCCATTGTAGAAGTAAATTAAATTGTCTGCCACCCTCCACAGATGGTGTCTTCCTTGGGTTAAGTCCTAGGATCTTTTCTTTTACACATCATTTATTGCTAATTCATTGATTCACATCTTACTTTATCTTTATCTTTGCAGATAAAGATATATTTCATCTGCTATTGGTTAGATTCATCTTAGAACTCTAGGAAAGGCCATTAAAATCATCTTTTTATGACTCCTCACTTTGCAAATGAAGAAAAATGACCCTCCCAAGGTTACACAAGTACTTAGTTCAAAGGGTGGTGATTCTCTTCCTGGGATTTTCATATTTTATACAATCCTTCCATCTTCTTTCTCCATCCTTTTTTTTAAAGGACATTTCTCATCCATAGATTTCAAAGTAACAATAGATCATAGATTTAAAAATAATTATAATAGCGAGTAATAAGAAGTTATTTAATATTTGCAAAGTACTTTATATATATATATATATATATATATATATGTATATATATATATATATATAATCTTATTTGATTCTCAGAGCAATCATGTCTGATAGATGCTACTATTTTTTTCCATTTTTACCAAGGAGGAAACTAAGGCTGACAAAGGTTAATTCAACCTGAAGAGACCTCAAGTCCCAGACTTTCATTTTACAAATCAGAAATTTGAGGCAGAAAATTGTTATGAAATTTACCTACTGTTACATAATTAGTAAGTATCAGAGGTATAATTTGAATCCAGGCTTTTCTGACTCCAAGACCAGTAACCTCATCACCATTCTACCTGCATTTCCTTAAGTAGCACTAGGTAAGATTTCAGGTGAATGTGTTTTGAAAATATTGCTAAAGTAAAAGTTGGTAAATTGATTATGGATTTGGAGTGAAGGAGTTTTATGAAGGAAGTCTTCCAGCATGGGAGTAAGTTCAGAATGGTGTTATATGTGTGTCAGAGGGATGGGATTGGGGTGAAGGAAGGGTTGTGATCAAGCTCAGAAAGAATTGAGTTTATTTCCATCACATGATGGTGCTGTTGTTGCCATTGTTCATGTCCCCTTCCCACCTCAGCTTCACCTACTTCCTCAGTTTTCTTTTGTGATCACATCATAACTTCTCTACTAAGTCACTACAAAAAAGGGGAAAAGGCTCCTGAAATTCCAAAATGCATAGAATCCATACAAATATACATAAGCATGTAATATGCTTGTTAATATATGTTAGAATCTAGCTTACCTTAACCAACAGAAAGAAAACACAGTTATAGGACCCTAATGCTTTATTTCTATTCTTTTTTTACGTTTGAGTGAAACACCTATGTCTTTGGTTATCCACTGTATCCTTGGCTATGGATACCATATATGTGCCAGAGGAATCTATTTCCTTTCAATGAAGGAGATTTAGAAGTACAATGGAAAAAAGCATTGATTCAGAGAATTTGTTCTTGTATTGGATTCAAATCCTACTCTGATACTCTCTGTTTGACTTTAGGCAAATGACAACTTCCCTGGCATACAATTTGCTCATCTTTAAAATGAAAGGAGTTAAATTAGATGCTTAGCTCCCTTCCAGCTCTACAACTATTATCCTAGGTTCTTTTCAGAACATGATTACCTGGGAGATAATTAATTATCTTCTCTAATCTCTACAGAATGTAGGAATGAATGAAAATTATTGTGCTTTTCAGGTGTTTATCTTCTGATATAGAGTACTAAGGCTTGCGATTCATGAGGAATTGTTTTTCATGGTTGTTGTAGAAGAAACTATTATCTCCCTTTCTATGACCGTTCCAGAGGAAATTTTCTTTTAAGTTCCAAGCAACCTAGAAAAATGCCTTTCTTTAGATTAGAAAGTATTTCTTTCTGTCCAAAATATGTATATATTTTTTACTTCTCAAGAAAGCAAGCATAATCCACTGAAGAGAATGCATTAGAACAAAGATTCTAAAATGGACAAATACAGAAACAACCTTTTAGACTTTCTCATATTGTTGAAATTTTGACAGTGATCATTAAGTAAACAGAATCAAGAGAATACAAAACAGCAGCCAAAGGACTATTTTGTAATCTTATTGGATAGATAGTATTTGAAGACATAATACCAAAATTACTGTCTCTTTTCTTTGATTCTCAGTATTTTCCCAATGACCTATACTTAACATACCTACCAGTAGGAGTTGAAGAGGCAGCTCACCTCTTAGTGATTTCTTGTGTGTTAATGCTCATTATATAAGGTAATGGATGTCTGTCAGTGTCATATGTTAGTAGTCAATTAATCCAGCTCACTACCTCTGCCAGTAATCGCTAGTCATTGTACCATCCATGCAACATGATATTAAGTACCCTTTTGACCAATATAAGCAGCATTTGCAGGATGTGGAGAAAAGTGAAATCAGGTGTCTTATGCTTTTTGTAAATTATATCACCAGGCAGTCTGAGAACCTCCATCAATGGAGCATTGCTTTTTATTCTCTGAAATTATTATTATGAGATTTTTTCATAGTAAGATTTGGCATTGGGGGTCACATTTGTGGTAGAGGAGAGTAAATTCCTCATCTTGCTTCAAATTTCTTTAATTCCTAACAGAATTTGGGGTTCCTAACCTAAGAATTGTAAATTAAAAAAGTGTAATTATCTATAATTTATGAATCTTTAAAGATTATTTTGAAAGGAGGTCCATATGACTTTACTAGACTGACCTGTCACACCAAAAAGGTTAAGAAACCATGCTTTTGTATTTCATCATATTCATTTACTATTGAGTTGGAAAGAATAGGAAAGAGAAAGAAAAGAAAAAAATCATGAGAGTTGGTTTATTCACTAGTCTATATAATTTTTTTATGCCACAGTTACTTTTTCATGGGCATAGTTCCCAGTTAGGGAATTTAATTATCAAAGCAGATTGGTTCCTTCTCTTTAATTTATAGTCTCATAAAATTGCATTGGACACTCAGAGATTGTGACTTGCATAGGATCAATAATATCATCTGAAAGGATCATTGAACCCAGGTCTCCATAACTTTTAGAATAGCTCTTTTTTTGCATGAATACATAAAGATTCATTATTTGGGGGAATTCTCTGGGTGTGACCAGTGCAGAAAGTTTTCTAAGGCTTAGTATGTAACTCCAAGGAGATTTACCCAATACATAGATACCTTCCTGAGAGCAGATAAAAAATTCTCTGGCATTTTATAGTTCTTCACAACTTGTTCCTAATCCTTTTCTGTTAGCCATGTCCCCATCCATTTTTTGTTGTTCCTTATACAAGAAACAAAGGTGCTCTCCTTTCTCACATCCATATCTTTTAAAAAAAATATTTATTTTATTTTTAATTTATGAAATAAAGCAAGGATTTCTATAACATAGTAGAATAATAGATTCCTTGAATGAAAATTCAAGAAAACTCAAAACGCCACCTCCTATTGGAAGTATTTTCTGTGAGTTTGCAAAGGCAGGCCAACTAAGCAAGAGTAAAAGAATATAGCAATGTAATTTCTTCTCTATCTTAACATGAGATTTAAATGACTGGCATTAAAATAATACTGAAAAACAGTGTGATGCAGTGGAATCAGGAAGGAAATGGAAGCCCTAATTTAAAATCTGATTCTTAACACTTCATAGTTGTATGACCTTGAGTATATCCCTTAATCTCTCACTTGTCTCAGTCTCCTTATCTGTTCAAAGGGATAATACTTACTTTATCTAATTAACTGTTGTTATGGCCTCAAATGATAAAATGTAGATAAAGAAGATTTTTTTTCAGTTCTGCTTTGTGTAAAACAGTTGTTTTTGCTGCTGTTCATGACCATATACCTAAAAGCTATTTAGATTATTTTGTTTGAGTTTTATCATTTAGGAAGGCACATTCAGTACTTCAGTGATGTTATTGAGGTGGTAGCTTCCTCCACTGACGGATTAAGTTCATGCCTTGAACTTAAGTTCAAGTTAAGAAACAGTTATCCTGTTTTGATGTGATTGAAAACTAAGAGCCTCAACCAGAATTCTGGTGATGTGTATCTCTGAACTCTGAAAAACAAATTCATAGTTAATGGGGCATACAATAGGCAATTATTAAGCTTCTTTTATGTATCAGGAATTTTTCAGGGGAAAACAAAAACTGAAACTGTCATTGCCCTCAAAACACTTCACGAATCTTTGTAGTGTAAGTGTCAATACCATTTATTCATGGGCACATATTTAATGTCTTTTCAGTCTGGTAAAGCTATATAAAATTTATAGACCCATAGTGTTGCCTTTCAGAACCCAGAGACAAAATGAGTCTTCCAAAATGAAAGATAAGTATTATTTTATGAATAATAATTGATTATCATGATTGGAGCAGGGGATACTTTCCTGGAACCCAGGATAATACAGAAATACCGGAGACAAATTATGATTCTTATTTTCACTTTAAGTTTTTCATCCTAAAGAAGCCATATCAAGAAAGTTATTAGAAACTGTTATTTTGTCACATTGTACAACTCTTCAAGGAATCAGACATAACTGAAGAAAAACTGAACAACAATAACCACTCTTTGATCCAATGACACTGACTTACTCATGAACAAGACAGGCTATCTCTTGGCTTCAGGTATTTTTGTCTGGCTTCATTCCTTCCTTCCCCCATTTCTGCGATGCTCTCCTTCCTTATCTCCACTCCTGGGCTTCCATCAAATTGCAGATATTTTATGCATGAAGTCTTTCCCACTCCCTCTAAATGCTTCCCCCCTGTTGATTATTCTCTGTTTATCCTGTATATTGCTTATTTTTATGTATTTTTTTGCATATCATCTCTCCCCTTAGGTTGTGGGGTCCTTGAGAACAGATACTGTCTTATGCTCTTTTTTTGCCTTGCCACTTACCTGAGACATTATAAGCACTTCATAAATGCTTATTAATTGAATTGTTGACTAGTACAAATGTAGACATTTATCATAGGTAGTTTATTTGATGTACTTCAGTTTCTTCATCTGTAAAATGGAGCAGTCAGCATGACTGTTAAGAATGTCTGTTAAAAATGACAGTAAATCTTGTTGAGTAATATAAAGTGCAACAAAAATTCTTATTAATTATGTTGATTACTACTGGAGTTGTGTAGGGATGTCTTGATTAGCTGATAGAGTAACAGACGACTCTCAGCATATTAGATAATATTTAACAATCTAAGGTTGAATATGCCCTTTCCTCCATCCTTATCTTAAAAAAATCCTGTCAACTATAAAGTTGGATGTGCCTTTCTGGAATGATAATTTTGATGAGCTACACATAATTTATCATCTCTGTGGCATTAATATATACAAAGGGGAAAAATCCCCCATGAACCCTTCAGTCACATTTATTCTGTTAAAAATGGATACCAGAAGCAGCTCAGAAAGTGACAGCTATCTTTAAATTCCAACCATGCAGCAAAAACATCATGTGGTCATCTTATTGTCCATAAGGTAATTATAATATTATCAAGAACAAGAGATCTGAGTTCTAGTCTTGACTCTGATACTAACTAGCAGTGTGACTTTGGTCAAGTCTTAGCTTACTCATATATAAAATGAGATTTTTCCAAATTAGATTATTTCCAAAGTTCCTTCCATCTAGAAAAGTCTATGATTATTTATAGTCATAGTCAGAAGAAAATAAAAATATAACATAATATTTTTTCTTGATGTTGTTGTTTACCAGGCCTGTGATTTCATCAATTAAGGAAACTCAAGAGAACTTTCTCTGTTGATTTTTCTGCAGCTTAGAGACTTATCAGAGCCACTGAGACATTATGCTTTGTCCAGTCATAGAGTCAGTGTGAAACCTAAACAGATGTGGGACTGGAATCTTGGTATTCTCCTACATCATACACTGCTTTTCCTGATTCTGAGTACATTTTCTTTCTTCCCCTTCTCCCCTTTTGGTCTCTGTCTTTCTTGTCTCTATAGCTGTCTTACTATCTCTGTGTGTCTCTTGTCTCCCTCTGCCTCTGTTTGTGTGTGTGTGTGTGTGTGTTTGTTTATGTGTATCTTTTCTCTGACTCTGTCTCTGTTTTCTCTGTCTGTCTCTATCTTTGTCTCTCTGCCTCTCTCTCTCTCTTCCCCCCATTTACCTCCCTCTCTTTCCCATTCTCTTTCCCTGCCCTGTACTACCTCTTATACCTTCTCTCCCCTAATCTTCTTGTGCCTGTTCATGAATGTATTGTTTTCCTCTAGCAAAATGGGCATTTTTCTTTGTCTCCAAGAATCTCCCACAGTGCCTTAAACATAGTAGGCAAAATAATAAATGTCTGTTGAGCTTAATGGAATTGTATCTTTTGAAAAAGTCAGTTAAGAATTCAAGTATGAAGCAATAACAAAGAATTGCATAATATATTGCTTTTGGCATTGTTTTTGTTTATATTTAGTATTTTTCAAAAGAAAATACAAGTTTGGCTATCTAGGGATGTCCCTGTACAAAGAACATCGTCTCTGGTTTCACTGGGTTCATTGGACCTGAATTCAAATCAAGATTGGGCAAGTCTGGGCAGCTAGGTCACACAGTGGATAGAGCACCAACCCTGGTGGAGCAGGAATACCTGAGTTCAAATCCGGCCTCAGACACTTAATAATTACCTAGCTGTGTGGCCTTGGGCAAGCCACTTAACCCCATTGCCTTGCAAAAAAAAACCAAACTAAAAAAAAAGATTGGATAAGTCAGCTAACTTTCTTGGACTTTAGTTTCCCCATCTGGACTAAATGGCCTTTGAAGTCCTTTCAAACTTTAGAATTGTGATCCTATTATCCATGTAACTGGGTCAAAAAGTAAACATTGATACTCTATTGATAATGACCTTTAGAAGACTGGGTTGGAATAGAGAATTAGTCATCTAAACTTTCCTTCAGCTCCTGAATTGAACTTAGACCCAATGTTTGGGAATAATGAAAGGTTTTGGTGAGCATGTGAGTCAGATTTCTTTAGCAATTACCCTGCTTCTTTGTGAGAAAGGACTAAAATGATATAATTTTCTTCAAATATTATAAAAGAGGTTTGAATCAAATATGATACAGTAGAGTCATTATTCATCATTAATTTCTTCTAGAGTTGATATCTTACACACCCCAAAGACCATTTATTAGTTACATAGGTAATTTCCCCCCTTGAATGCGGCATTTCCCTGACATTTCTGCACATACGGGAAAGTTGAGGTTGAGGAATTCATTTACATTACTCTCTCTGGGTGTCCAACAGTGACTGATATAAATATTTTATTAGGCAAACCTGCAGGTTTCTGAAGATTATATGTCTTATCAAGTTGACCCTTATAATTATGTTGTCTTCAGTAACCATGGGATCTCTTTTAATTTTGCAGTTCTCTTGTAAATATTGAACCATAAAAAGGTATACAACTGTAAGCAAAAGAGGGCTGAGGATAAGGAATGGTGTAAACAGAGTTCCTCTGTAGATGTGGAAAGATGCAGATTCTTTTCATCTGCTCTAAAGGAGTTTTCATAGAGAACAAAACCTTAATTATATGGCAACCAATGGTCACCAAACAGTCTGATCCTTACTGTATAATCTAGTATTTTGGATCTTCTTTTCTTAAATTTTTTTTTCAGAAATTCAAGGAGCTTAGTGATGAAATAATATTCAATATTATGAAAGGAAGAGGAGGAAGAGAAGGAGAGAGAGAGAGAGAGAGAGAGAGAGAGAGAGAGAGAGAGAGAGAGAGAGAGAGAGAGAGATCGAGATCGGGGTTTTGTTTATTTATTTAGTTGAATGGTTTAGAATGTGCTTATAAATCTCCCCCTTCACACTAGCCTATCTATTTGTTTTTCTTAACATCATTTTGTGTTTAAGCCTCTGGCTGCCCCATGGGCATGGCCATCAAAGTAGCACCTGCTTGACCCTATGGAGCAGTTACAGTCTCTCTCCCACATGGTGCCTGCCAAGTGAAAACAAGCATCTCAGCCCTGGAGTGTGCACCAGGTGTGGTGGTCACAGGTCAGCTCCATGGCCATTGATGTGCAGAGTTCTACTCTTTGGGCCTGTTTCTCATCTCATTCTGTGCCCCACAGAGCTCAGCCAAGCACAGATTTCTCTTTGAAGTTGATGGAGACTGTGCCCTTGGATCAGCTTGGTGGGGGGGCCAAGGAAGAGGAAGCTATTTGAGTTTTCTTTCTCCAGCATGGTTGCCCTATCACCCCCCCATTCCTGCATTTTTTACTTAGCTCTTTCAGATCTGATACTCTGTGACACCCAATATATTTATAAATATTGATTGGTGACTGGATGAATTATAGGTCCTTAAACTACCATCAGATGAGAGGATTTGTTGTGCAGTTGGAGTTCTTACATACCAGGGGGACCATAATTCTAGTGGAAACAATATGTTTAATACAGGTATGTATAGGGGGCCTAAAGGAAAATTACATTTTTAATTCGCTACAAACAAATGTTGTATACCTACTATGTGCAAAGTACACTGTCTGAGGGATTCAAAGATTAAAAAAATGACAGTAGCTCCAGATCTTAAATCTTAAGGGACATAGACAGGGAATAACCTATGATTTCATTGGTATGGGGACTTCACTGATTCAAATTGCATCCCCTCCAAAAAAACCCTCAAACTTAATATGTGGTACTTGAGGATCCCAGTGGTTAAAATTTTCCTTATCCTATGACCAAGCTAAAATGGGCTCTAATAAAAATGCTCCTCAAAGAACAAAGATATGGTTTGTCACTCAAGATATGGTTTGTCATACTCAAAGTCAAAATCTGATCTGTACAAAAATAATTATAGCAGCTCTTTTTTAGAGGTAAAGAACTGATATCTAAGAGGGGACCTACAAACTGGGGATTGCCTATAGAAAATATATAATAAATGAATGTAATATAATTGTATTTTAATAAATACAAAAGAAATAGTCTGAGAGGAAACTGAGAAGACGTATGTGTACTGATGTGGAATGAAGTGAACAAAAGTAGGAGAATATTTAATATACTAAAACAACATTGGAAAGATACACAACTTATAGGAGTTAAGTTTAGTTTCAGCAAAGAAATTAATTTCCTGTTAACTTGCTTGAGAAAATAGATTTCTCTCCTAACTGAATTATCTGGTTCTTCTCTAACAGAAATCCCACCCCAGCCATACAACCTGTGCCTGAGTCTAGCTGTCATGGGTAACTGAAGAAGTATAAGATTAATTCATTGGTTTTGTAAAGAGAATACAAAAATGGTATCTGAGTGAATAGTTCTTTCCCTGTTGATGAAAGTTAAATATAACCTTGAGTCAAAATTATTTAGGTTTATACTTATATTTACATATTCTTTTGGTCTCACCATTTTGTACTATATTTTTTGATTTAATTACATATACCTTCCCAACTAGTTGTGACAAATTTGGAACAGACCCTTAAACAAAAAAGGAAGAATCAAGTAGGGATGAAGGGGAAAGATTAGTTTACAATGTTGAATGTTCTAGAGTTTATTCTCATTGTTGGTATATGTATCTGTTGTATATAGTATGTGATTTTGTGCTGGTCCTTAAAAATTGTAATCCCTACTTTCAAAGAACAGTTTTCAATATCTGTTATGGATTTCACAAAATATTACATCTGTTGTGTTATTTATTTTGGATTTCTCCTTATTCAGATCAATGAGAATATATATTCATTGAACATCTGGTTGCCTTTTCTATTAGAACAGTTGAATAGCTGTCAACATCTAACCACTTTTCTGGTCTTCTAGTTGGCTATTTGTGAACTACTGGAAAACACAGTTCATAGTCTTTATATTCTTCTCTCTCTCTCTCTCTCTCTCTCTCTCTCTCTCTCTCTCTGTGTGTGTGTGTGTGTGTGTGTGTGTGTGTGTGTGTGTGTTCTTACCATCTATCTCTGTCAGGGTATTTGATATATTATAATACAGGATCTGACAGTTCCTACTTAATAAAAATTTGGGGATAGATAGTATAAAGAGTGGGTTCCTTTTCCTGACTTGCCTATGAGAGAATGGGGAAGGCAATTGCCATTTAGAACTAATGGAAGCACAATATATTCCCAAAATGAGGCCTGTAAAGTGAAATGAAGTTTTAAAGCCAGTTTCTATTCTCTGTGCAAGTTAATCACTAGATCCCTTTTTTGTGTTGTCAGTGTTAAGCTTCAACTATTGAGTAGTGAAAACTGAGTAAGGAATATAGCTAGTTTTATTATCCCTCTGTTAGTCAAAGGTGAGCTGTTTACACAGTACCAGTTTTCCCCCATGGTTGCTGAGAGTTTTCTCATCTCTCATTTTTTTAACTTGTTTAAAAATAGAACATTAGAGAAAACAAAACAACTTATGTTCTACATCCATTTCATGCTGACTGCCCAACTGTGTGACCTATGCAGGTCATTCACCTTCTCTGTGTGTCAAGAAACTCTCTACCAAATGTTTATTAAGCACTAGGATCTTTTTAGATTTAAAAAGAAAAATAATCCAAATGCTTTATTTTTTTTTCAACAGAGGAGTTATACACTTTGTCAATAAGTCTTTTATCATATTAAAGCATTTGTCTTGCATTTAAGTATAGCTTTCAAAGTAAGAGAATTTTCTTTTCATAAGAAAAATAACTCTAGAAAGTACATGGGTGGGGGTTTGTATATATATATATATGTATATACATATATATATATATATATATGTGTATGTGTGTGTGTGATCATTAATGGAGTATAGTAAAAGTGGTCAGTGATTAATACATGGAGCCCCTGGGTCAAGGGAGCACACCAAACCTGATTTTCAGAGCTAACACTATATTAATACTGTTTTGTTTTCTCTTGCCAACAAGGAAAGAATCGAATGCCCTATATGTCACACAGTTCAAATAAGAGCCCGACCCCACGCCCACTCACCCACTCAGAACTATAACAAGCAAGTACTCCTAGCCTTGTGATATGTGGGATGGTCTCATAAAGTATGCTTCTGTTATTTGGGAAGTCGTTATCATCAGTAAATAAAATGCTCCCATCTGAGTATTTATAATGTTAAGGAGGACAGCTAGAACATTAATCTCCTATGTCCTAATGCAGCTCATGTTTCTCTGAAAACAGGAACACTATAAACAGCAAATTCAGATACAATCGAAGATGTATCTTTGGGCTGCAATTTATTATTTTTTCCCTTTAAAATGTGAGAAAAGATTCATCTTTTCATTTTGTAGGGGATGAACAATTGCAGCATTAAGAGACATTTAAATAATGCTTAATTTTTAAAGCACGGAAATTAGTCAAATGGATGTGTTCAGCCCAGAATTTAGATCAGGTTTCTGTTTTTTAAGCTTAATGTGGGATATTAGCCTATTAAATGACATTCTTTTATTTGATATAGTCTCTATCTCCCATTAAACTTCATTTCCATTGATGTTTTGTATTGTTTGCATGTTGGAGCTTCTTATTTTAAACTATGGGGGCTGGAGGAGGAAAATAATTAGATTTATGGCTTTGTCGTTTTCATTTGCAGTTTTAGGCCCTATTCATGAACAACTCTTAATATGCCCCATATAAGGTCAATTTCTATTTAAGTCAATTTATTAAAATGAAATCTTTCTCGTTAGTGGCTTGATGCATTTGTATGAAAGCAACTTTATTCTCCCTTTTCTCCTCTTGTCAGACCAAACAGGACCTGCACTGTAAAACAACATCTGTAGGGTTTCAACTTGGCAAAAACCACTCATAAAACAACCATAATTAATGAAAAGTATCATCATCATTGTTTTTTATTCTATTATTTGATGACATCAAATTTCAAGTTTGTTTTGGGATGGTAAACTACACAAAGCTCTTTAAATTCTAATGAAGAGTTAGGGTTCAAATCAGGAAAATAGAACCATGTATTAACCCACATCACAATGTTATAGATATCTACCAGCCACCCTTAGGAATGTTGTTGAGGGATCCTTCCTCCTTAAGAAGTCATACAGTCCTAAGAAAGAATCCAAGGAAGCTAGAATAGATTTGACAGCCACTGTCTTTACCTCAGTAAATATCTTGTATTTGAAGCAGAGCTTTCACTGGTCTTTGAGGCCTGGCTCTGCCTCTGATTTTAGGGGTAGCTGTGTGGTACAATGGATAGAACACAGGACCTGGAATCAAGAAAATTCATCTTCCTAAATTGAAAATAGTTACTAGCTGTGTGACCCTGGACAAGTCACTTAACCCTATTCCTTATCTGTAAAATCAGCTGTGAAATGAGAAGGAAATGGCAAACCACTCTAGTATCTTTGTCAAGAAAACCACAAGAAATCAGTTAACATGTAAAGCCTTCTAAACATGTTGGAAATTGTATTAGAAACTGATGCTAGAATCATAGAAATTATCACCTATAAGAGATCTCATCTGTTTCCAAGGTCCAAAAATTTGCTTTTTTTAAAAAAAATATTTTAATAACTTATTTTGAAAAATTGGTTTTCTTTACTTGAGAAAAGGACCCATAGGTTTCATTAGACTGCCATAGTGGATGGACTAGGACACAAAATAGTTTAAAAAAGTAAGCCATGGTCTATTCCAACCTTTTACCCCATCTTCCTAGCTCTTTGTCACATGAACTTCTAGATCTTTGCTATTCTGCACCATTGTAATTTATAGTGTTGTTCACCTCACTGTGAAGCTTAATCTGACTAGGTAGCATCAGAAATTCCCAGGATGTGTGACACTCCATCTTTCTCCAATGGATCTCTATACTCTGTCCAAATTACAGCCTTTCAGGGCCCAGATGGGTTCAGCATTAAAGGAAAGCCATGAAGGAGTGAAATGTGATTTGGGGTTGTACTTTTTAGTACTTGCTTTCTGTACTTCTTAGGTAAAAGCAAAGTACTTAGTAATTTATGACACATTCTGTCAATTAGCATATTTCTGATTTAGACCTTTCTTTAATAGACTCCTTCCTATTACCATAGCCACTTACCATTCATCTTTAAGAATCCCAAAGCATTGAATAACCTAGTAAATTAATATAAAATACTAATACACAGGTACTACTAATCCAGGTTTGAAGTGGGTAAAAACCCTGAGGGGTAAAGATCAACTAATATTTATCAGCTGCCTAACATCCCAGTTGAATTCAATGGAGCCCTTTTATAATGTTTCCTAAAGGCCTGAGATAAGAAAGCCATTTAGGGGGAAATATTACACCTGTGCATGTTTATCCAGGTCTTTAAAAGATAAATACTGTAATCAGAGAGTCAAATATTAGGCAATTATAAAGCTTCAGAGACTGGATGATGAATTCAATCCCATTCTATCTAGTCAGGTGAGGGATTGAAATCAGAAACAATAATCTTGCCCCCAAAAGGAAACTTGACTCCCTTCAGGACCATTAAAGCACAGACTGTGAATCCTGTGGCTTCTATTTGTTTGTGTACTTTTCAAAATAAGTTATGCATCTCCTCAAGGAAACCTTGGTGTTAATCAAAAGATTGGCTCTGCTTATCAGCACCATACTTGCACTTGGATAAATTGCATTAAAATTCTTCTTTAAGCATGTAGCAGATAATGTAGGTACTCATAGGAAACCAGGCACAGCCCTTTCTTTAGGAATTTCCAACTGTATATTTGCTTGAGATCGTACATTGTGTTTCATTTTGCCAGACTTGCATTCCATATGGATACATCCCAAACCTGGAAGATAAAATTGTCTCAACATGAAAGGAGGATGCTACAGGGAAGGTCAGATTTCAGTTTATTTTACCAACCCCACCCCCATTTTACCATTTGTTATTCTGTCAAATATTCAGTGCTTCATTTAAGAGGGACACAGGGTATAGTGATAGAAGCCTAAACAAAGGGAATTTAGTAAGTCCCTGAGCTAGGGAAGTCTAATCTTTGTGAGTTCAAATCTGACCTCAGACACTAACTTTGTGACCCTGGGCAAGTCACTTAACCCTGTTTGCCTCAGTTTCCATGTCTGTAAAATGAGCTGAAGAAGGAAATGATAAAAACTTCAGTATCTTTCCCAAGAAAACCACAAATTGGGTTTCAAAAATTTGGACAGGAGTGAACAACTTGTAATAAGCCTGGGATTCTAGGCTCTGGCAGATTAGTTGTGGAATCTTTGGCAAATGAATTATTCTTGTGCAAGTGCCATAAGTGGCATGGTGGATGAAGTGTTGGGCTTGGAATCAGAAAGAACTGAATTCATTTTCTCAGATATTTACTATGTGGCCCTGAGAAATTCATTTAATTTCTCACAACCTCAGTTCCCTCATTATAAAATGGTGATGATAACAATAGCATGGGCTTCATATTGTTATTGAGGTAACATGTAAAATGATTTTCAAATTTTTGATTTTTAAATGCTAGGCTCAGCTAGGTACTCCTCTTTTCATTTCAGTCTCTTGTAAAGTGGGGATAATAACAACTAGACTATTGCCTTCCTTAGGGTTTGATTGTAAAGAAAGGACATTTTAAATTTCTAATAAATATTGGTATATATGACCCATATCACAAATATCTTTGAGAGAGAAGAGTCTTCAATAATGTTTAAGAGTGGAGGGATGCTGAGACCAGAAACTTTGAGAACTGTTTCCCTAAATGTTTGTTCACCACCATTTGGATCATTTGATTTGTTTGTTTCTGAATTTTACATGTTCTTTAATGTACCAGAGGTCAAGGTTCCCATTTTGAAAATCTATTTTTGAAAACCCTGGCACACCCTCTCCCCAGAAACTCTAATTGATCATCTAGTTGACAAAAATATGCTGAACCACCTCCCAAGTGCAAGTCTGACTATATTTCAGGGCAAAGGTCTGCTTCTAATTTTGTAAAGCATATTTTTTTTCAGCCCAAGTCCTTTTTGTCAGGGTAGTTTTAACATGCCACAAAATTATTAAAGGGAGCATTAGCAATTTTTTAATCCATAGAATTCAATTCAATGATGCAAACTTAGGTATGTGGCTGTATATATATATATATATATATATATATATATATGTATGTATGTATATATATATATATATATGTATATGATTGTCCTATTGACCTATTTTGTGTCCAACTAAGTGTCCTCCAGAAGCATTATTTTTATTCGCTCTCTGGATCATCCACGACTTTGCTCACCTCTGCCCATCAGCAAAAGAAAGATCTCTTGTCTTTACGAAAATGTTTCTTTGGAACTTCCTCATGCCTAATTGTTTCACCTCTGCCCACCAAAAGATTTCTTCATTAAAAGATTTCTTTTGAATCTTCCCAGTCCTAGGCTATATTTCATTTACAGCAGAGTTTTATTGAAGTTATGATCCTACTTACAAAGATAGTATTATCTTAATTCCAAAATGTCTAGAAGTTAGTAGGATCCTTTTTTAGAATTATTGTCACTGGCAAATAATCAAAACAAAGTTTCATTGACTTCAAAAAAAAAACTGTTTCAATAATAGGAACAAGATCTTAGGAGGATGATCATTCTCTATCACACTTCTGTTTCCTTTATTTGACTGATATTGTCTTATCACAAAGTATAATTTATGAAATCTGAAAACCTGTAAGAAAAATGAGAGGATTCTTGATGAAGACTTGATAATTAATCACCATGCAACAAATATTGCCCCATTTCTATCTGTCAATGAGGCTCCAGAGTAGATCTCCTTATAATGACTTAATAGGAAAACCCACTTCTAGTAAATCAACTTATTATGGGGTGTTTCCTTTTACTTCCTAGAATCTTATGTTATCATATAACATGATAGTACACTGAGGATATTAAATCAGCATTATGATTCAAAATTTAATATGTGAAATGCTAATTTTGATATTAACATGAAGAGTATAGGTAGCTGCCCAATGAGAGAAAGAAATTAGAACTTATACATAATTTGAAAACTTAAAACAAATGAATGCTTGGCATCTTACTCCTTTGCAAAAGAGAAAGGTCTATGGATCTAGTATGTTGCAATTATTTTCAGACCTTTTTAAAAATATCTATAGTTTTATGGATGGTTTTCTTTTTTTCTTCTCCCCCTTTCCCTTTTAAAATATCATTTCCATATAGGAGATTTTTAGGTGATATAAAATATATGAATAAAAATTTATTTTAAAATAAACAAATGACCCCTTTCAAACCCATCATGTAAAATCAGACCCTCATATCATTCAATCTCTATCACTAAATGTAATCTGCATTATTCAGAAGATTTGTGAATTATAACCAAATTGTCCTAAAATCTTAGTGCAGTTTAAGCTTTTTAAAACTTAAAACTGCATCAAGACATTTAAGATAACTTTGATAAGCCTGGTTAGTATTCTGTCTTGAGACACAACTACTAGTCTATGTGCTTCTACTCAAAAAACTATGTCCAATCCATTTGATCCAGTAGGAAGATGTAAGGCTAAATTCAGAATATTTAGTTCTGATTTAAACATATCTTGGAAAAAGTAGGTTCACAAATCTACCATAGTAAGAGACTTCCAAGTCCAGTTAGTTAACTAATTTTATGAGTAAGGAAACTGAGGCATTGGAAAGTTAAATGAGTTATCCTAGATCATCTAGTTATTGAATAACAGGGTCAGGTTTGATCTCATGTTTTCTTACTGGAAAGCCTGTGCTCTATTTTAACACAAAAAACACTTATTCTCTCTTTCCCTTAGTTGCCTCATCAATAAAATGGGGATATTAATAGCTATCTTTTCTACTTCCCAGATATCCATGAAGCCTAATTGGAATCATGCAGATAAAATACTTTATAAGCTTAAAAGACTGTATTAATGTAATCTATTGTTAGTATTTCCTTCATTGGATTCTTATAGGAATTTGTTGGGGGGGCAGTAATTCTCTTTTCAAAGAAGGTTCCAATTTTTCTATTAGTGGTTGAGGAGAATAGTAAAATAAAGTTAGGAATAGTCTTCAGTGTCATTAACATTTCTGCCTGTCTATGTAAATACAGTGTCTGGAATATCCCTTCTAGAATGATTTAAAAAGGGAGACTTGAGCACATGTGCTTTATAGTTGATTCCACCAGGCTTTAAGGATTGCCGATGGAGTTCTTGTAATCCTCTTCTGATCTCAGTACATCAGGATTGTGGTTTATTGACATGTAATTAGATCTGGATGTCACTACATCAGTGTCGTTGTAAACATCAGTAAGTAAGTAGCTGATCCTATAAGATCAGCAACCTAATCTCCTCTGGGATGCCAACTGGCTTTGTCAATGCCTAAGCTTAGGATTGTATCTGTTCTCTTAATGTCTACTTCCCAACAACTGGGGAGCATTGATAGACACTCTAAGGAGGATACTCAAGTCTCTTATTGACATATTGGTTATTAATTTTTTTCCCTAATAAAGACATGAGAGCTAATGAAAACAAGTCTGGCTAGTTACATAAGTTAGGTCTTTTGGCTTTCTTTATTTCTTGTTTCCCATCTCCAAGCCTCCTTTATTTTCTGGTAGAGAAAAGGAAAAGGAGCAATGAAAACTTGTGACTGAAATTTATAAACTATATGAAAAACTCATTGTTGTGAGTATTTCTTTATTCTTTGTGTCCTTAAAGAAGGGTACTCACTGTAAGAGGCTCCTGGGAGTTTGAGGTTATTGGAAAGGTAGTTATGGGAAGTTCTAGGAAGGACAAGATTTTAGAAAAGAAATAGCAAATAAAGAAGCTAGAAAAGCCCAAACTTTTCCATTTTGTTGGTTACCTCCCTCAGTTCTCATGGCCACCTTTGACATATTACTTTTGTGATCTTGGGCAAGAGCCATCAATTTCTTCATCTGTAAAATGAAGGGGTTATACTGGGTGGTCTCTGTGGTTCCTTATAGTCCTCTGTCTATGATATTGGCTTCAAATTAATAAGCAGATAAAGGAAAACTCAGAGTGAATCCTGTGATTCTGCTGGTAAAACTAGATTTGAATCCAGAGCTTTTTACATCTATTGAGTGTTATAACCACCAGCCCTCTGCTTTTGTATTTAAAAAAAAGATTTAGTTTCTCTCTTCAAGCTTTCTAAAAATTGCCTGTGATACAGTCATAACAGAACAGGGGAATACAGTAGACTGAAGAGGGAAATTTGTATTTTTAATGGAGCAAAAAACTGCATTTAATTTCTTAAAGAAACTTGAAAGGGCTCTTAATAAGGTTTAGTCTGATTTTCCCTGCGGATATAAGTAGCTGGTCCTTGATGAGGAGATGCATATAATTAAGGGCAACATTTTGCCCTGAAAATTTTTGAGAATTTATGAAGCAATTATAGTGTAAAGGGATTGGGGGTGGGGAAATGGCATGAATGTATTTTCTTATCTTTTCTTTTTCCTTTTCTTTCTTTTTTTTTCAGAGAAGGATAAAATTCTTGGGGGTTGCCTATACACATATTTTTTATTTGAATCTTCCAGCTGCAACTTTACTCCTACAGAATGCTCTTCTAATTGCTTCATATCTTCTTGGTATATATTTTATATTGTTTTTTCTGTGTTCAGGTTGCTTTCCCTCCCCAATACAATAGAATGTAAGTTCCATGAAGACAGAATTGGTTGCATATTCGATCTTATTTTTGTATTCCTAATGCCTAGCATTTAAAAAATACTGCTGAATAACTAGGGTGTCACACCAAGAAGCAGCAACAGTTCTAGTGGCTAGACCACTGACTTGGAGGTCTCTAGGTAATTGATCTCTGCACCTATAAAAGTGGAAGTCACTGGCTTTAAAGAAACCTCATAATGAGGTGTCTGTTCACCCATGTCTATGATATTAGCATATCTTAAGGGACCTTTAAAAATGACAGGCACACTTTTAAAAGCAACCTTAAATAATGATGTCAGTTTTTTTGGAAGAAAAAATGAATCTATACTTAAATGCAAATCAAATTTATAGGTATTGTAAGAGTTCATTTAATGGTATTAAGTCCATTTTGAGCAGTATTTCAAGAATAAATATGTATGTATGTATGTATGTAGAGAAGCTACCTTATGTAACATGTTGAGTTTTCTTGCTGTGAAAAGAAAAAAAAATTGAGTGTTTAGTAAATAGTGGGGGGGAAGGGAGGAAAAAATCTACCAAAAAACCCATAGGAGATATTTTTAGTCATTACATTTTTTTCTATCTGCTTTCTAATTTTATCAGGAGTTGGTCAGTTTTTTTATTTGTCCATTGTAGGAGGGAGGTAGATCTCTATAGATGGCTTATCTTTATAGTTTTTTTTTATTAAAAAAATGCACAATCTAAGACAAAAGCATCAAGGGAAACTGAGTTTCTATTTGAGTTTCTTTTTCTTGATTATGAATTTTTGTTACAAAGTCTTTGGTTTTCTTTTTCTCCTCCTTTCAAAAAAATTGGTATGCAAGAGATATGGAAGGGGCCAGTTAACAATAGGTATACAAACACTTCCAAAAACAAAAACAAAACAATAATAGAGGGTCATTGAAGCATTGTTTAAAAAATTCACAGAAGAGAACAGAAGGAAAACCATGAGAAGCAGAAAAGCAGAACAACATTGAAAATTACATGTTGAATTTATTATATACCCAAAAGAAAAAGAAAGCTGTGCATAAAAGAAATTAGCAGTTTCATGTACTGACCTCCTTTTCTCTTCCACTGTGTATTTATAAATGCTCATTTTATTTGGTATTTTTAAAGGAAATTAAAAAAAATGAGTCCTAAAAGTGGTAGAAACAGAACATAATATTGGCAAAATCATAAGATCATAGATTTACAGTTGGAAAGGATTATATTTCCTTATCATTTTGGAGACAAATCATACTGTTTTGCTGGCATCAAATATGATATAAAAAAGATATAGCCCCAAACAAGCAGCTTTGCCATTCATGTGTCTATTTAGACTTATTATTTGGTGTTTATGATTTATAAACACATAAAGGCCTAATAGCATCATGAATAATACATACTATTAGCATTCCACATTTGCTGAGAGGTATGCCCAATGAAGGTTCCGAAATTCAAGGAATGACTGGATGTTGAAAATGCCTGTTTTCAAGTATGTAGAGATCCATCCTCAAAGGTAGTAAGAACTAAATTCAAAGCCCTCCTTTTATACATATTTGGTATTTGACCCTGGGCAATGCACTTAATCTTTGGTGCTCTAGGCAAGTATATAAGATGGCAAGTTATAGATGAATTATGGATCTGCATCAATTAAAGGAGTTTCTTAACTGGGAGATGAAATCATAGTCCCTTCTTTTCCATCCCCTAAAGATATGGTACTAGAACTACTAATAATGGGTGGGGGTACTATACTCAGATCTCTGAATGTGCTTAACTTCTGCTATACAGTAGTTCCCTGTTGTGTGCTCTTATTGTGGTTTTCTTCATAATCCTTTTCAGTTCTCTGGTGTTGTTTTTAAGGGATGAATGTTACTGAAATTTTCGTGAGCAATTGAGTGCATTTCATTTTGCTACTTGGTGTCATCCTCAACCCCCTTGTTTGAACTTACTCTATAAAACCAATTTGTTGTTAAATCTTGTTATTTCTATCTTTATACTATCTTGAATGTCTCCTCTCTATTCACATAGTTACTAGCCTAATAAAGGCTCTCAACTCCTCTCACCTGAACTGCTGCAACAGCCTTCAAATTAATCTCCATGCCTCAAGTCTCTCCCCACTCTATTACAGTTTCCTCTTAACTGCCAAAGGAATTTTTCTAAAGTGCAGGTGGGACCATGCCACTCCACTCTTAATAAACTCCAATGATTCTCTCTTACCTACCTTTGCAATTATCTTGCAGTTTACACTTGTTAGGCATGCTATAATGTATCAATTGTTATTGCTTGCCACTACCATTCAGTCCTTGAATCTGAGCCTTTGCAGTAAGCTGTCTCCCATATCTGGAATGCTCTTGTCAACTCAAACCTACTTAATACAGAAAGCTTCACCAGCTCCCTCCCTCTTCCCTTTTGTCTGAGATTGTATTGTATATACTTTGCATATATATATATCTTGTATATATCTAGTTATTTACTTGTTTTCTTTTCCTTTAGAATAGTAGCTCCTTAAGGGTAGGGATGGATTTTTTTTGCTTTCTTGAGGAGTAGAGGGTATAATTCCAGCACTTACCATGGTACCTTCCATATAAGATTAAATAATATGAAGTTACATTAAATCATATGAAAGGCAACACACCTTTGTTGCCCCTACTGATTCATTAGATATAACCAAGATGACTTGTCTTTTATCACAGATATGCTTGATCTGTTATTGCACAAAGAGGTTCAGAGCTAAGCTGTGTACAAGTACTGTAGAACTCGGGAAAATCCATAGGATCTATCTTTGGAATCTATCAGAGCCCAACTAGTCCAACTTTCATTTTTTTAACAGGAAAACTGAGGAAACTGAAGCTGAGGAAAGGTCAGTGACTTGCTTAAGATTACACAGGTCAGAGAAAAGACTTTAACCCAGGTTCCCTCACTCTCTAGTCAATGCAATTGTTAGGTATGCTATAATGGTCACTTGCTATTGCTTGTTTACTACCATTCGACTCTTGAATCTGAATCTTTGCAGTAGCTGTCTCCCATATCTGGAATCATATGAAGAAATCATATTACTTCAGTAAGTAATATTTAAACAATTACTGAGTAAGTAATAGATATGATTTTTTTTCTATAAGGAGACCCACTGTCACATAATAGATTGACAGTAGCTGTTCTTGAAGCCAGAAGAACTTGGGTTCTTGTCCTCTTTTCAATCATGGGCTTTATGAATTGAGCAAATTCATCCAAACTTTCAGTGCTCTAGGCAATTCTCAAAGACTTTTATTTCAAAGAAGGAAGAGTCTAGCTATATTGAGAGAATTTTTTTTAATAATGAAATCATGGGTTCAGTCCTAATCCCTCTCCTTTATTAATAATATTTCTGTATTTGGTATATTTGTTATGAATTTCTAAAGATTCTGGCTTTCTTCAATAACTCAAGATGCTGACTTTCCTTGCCCAGTAGTTGAAATGCCCCCCCATTTTCATCTGCTACCCCAGGTTCTATAATCAATATAAATTTAATATCAGAGGGGAAAGAGGATATGATATTCTCAGAGAAAAATGCACTGACTAGAGAGTGAGAGAACCTGGGTTAAAATCCTTTCTCTGACCTGTATGATCTTGAGAAAGTCACTGACCTTCCCTCAACCTCAGTTTCCTCAGTCTGTAAAACATGGAAGTTGAACTAGTTGGCCTCTGAGGTCCTTTCCAAAGGTTGAGTTCATAGTCCTATGGATTTTCCCAAGTTCTATGGTACTTGTACATAGCTTAGCTCTGAACCTTATTGTGCAATAACAGATCAAGCAGCTCTGTGGTAATAGATAAGCCATCTTGGACTTACATCTAGTGAATCATTAAATATTTAATCTCTTGATTGAATGAAATTTGGGAGAGGGGCAACAAAGGTGTGTTGCCTTTCAAATGACATATATGAAAACTGTGATGGTGAAAAATAAACTAATATCTACATGGCTCCTGGAACCTCTACTATCATTGTTTAGTGTCTTCTTGCTTGTGTAAACCTACATGATGTAAATCATGGAGACCCAAAAAGACTCTTCCAAAAAAATACTCTACCATTCATGGCAGGAAAGGTCAGATTGTTTGAAAATGACTAATGATTAGTTTACAGTTCTTATAATACAGGTTCCATAACAATGGAATTAATCTTTAGAAGGAAAAATTAAAAGGTAGTTTACTCCCAAGGGAGCTGTGCTGGAGTTTTGCATTATTAGTTATGATGAGCACTCATCAGGACAGACAGCAAAACCCCAGGACGTCTCATTGTTTAATCAGTTTGGGTAATATCAAGTTGATTAATCAGCTGCGCTTCCTTCTGACAGACGCTGTTGGGTTTGTGGCAGCAGTAATGTTTCCATTCTGTATAAAACCGACAGCTCTGAATTCTGTGGAACTCCTGGTCCTTCCATTTTTAAAGCCACCTCCTTCTATTTCCATTTCATATGATTCAGTATAATCATAGGAGGGTCTTAGGAAAGTCAGAAAATATGGAATTAAATGCCAGATGTGAGGATTATATGTTTACTCCCTTGACACCAAATGTGAGAAATCTAAATTGTTGTATGTATATACAAAAGCCCAGGAATTTGTCATGCCCACATGCCACTAATATGGCAAATGTTTAGAGGAATGGGCATATTCACTGTAAATTCCAGACTCAATTGAGAGTCAATGGTCATCCCATTACTATGGCTCTCCATAGTTTACATCTGATCCAGGAGTAGGTGATTGTCCTCCTGGGACTTAAAGGTGGAAGTGCCCACATTTAAAATAGGGATAGCCAGGCAGGAGACCTTAGCAGTAGAGAAGATTCTATTAGTTTCTCATGGCTTTGACACATTCCTAAAACCCACCCATTAGACTGAAGACCATTACCACCAAAGGTCATTGAATTTTATTTTATTTTTATAATAAACAAAAAGGACAGAAGCTGTTGTTTTTCCATTGTTTCTGTAATGTATCCAGTCAAAATCATACTTTTTCCATAAAAAGAAAATTATTTAAAAGTATTTTATCAATTTTTATTCCTGTGATTTGTTCTAACAGGGTTAAAACATTCATTTATCCATTTCATGTACATCAAAGGAAATGATTAAACGGCAGTAATGATAAGTGAGATTCTAGGAAGCCATTTATGGTTACTATCTAATAATGTACTCTAATGCCTACTGTGGCCTTGGCTGGGGATGACAGCATATCATTGCTACTTCCCTGCATTAAAGCACCTCATTTCTTTTAATTTTTTTGCATAGATAGCCTTGCTCATTATGAGGATGTATTTTGTTTGTTTTAAATAATTGGAGGATTGAACATAGGATTTAGAACTGGAAGGGATCTTTATCATTGAATCCAACCTCCTCAGTTTCCTTCTAGAGAAGAAGAGAAATTATGAATGAAAACATTTACCTTTTAAAAAGAATTCATTGGAAATTGACTCAGGGTTGGTGAAAGTAGCATAATACTAACATATGGGATCAAAGAGCTGTCTTAGTTATAAATTCTTATTTGTATATTTGCATCATTTTGGTATCTTTTCATATTTCTGATCATGTTATATTAAATATATTATTTATTAAATTATTAAAGCAAATATTTTTAACTTTTATTTTCAACAGATTGCAAAGTTTAAAAAATACCATTTTGTAAGTAAATTCTCTCTCTCTATATATATATATGGAATTTAGTTAAAACAAGGTTTCTGTCCTTTGGTATTTAAACTCTACTAAGACAATATGATATAAAATCAAATAACTATATTACACATTACATAATCAGTGCATTAAAGATACCCCAAAAAAGTATTATGTGAGTTCTAACATATGAGTTAAAGGACATTCCAGTCAGAAAAAGTCAGTTAGAAAGTCAGGAAAGGGAAAGGGCTTTAATGTAAACAATAGTATGTATGCATTCATTCATTCAGTCATCCATCTATTCAAACAATGTCTTATTCAAACAATGGTTAAGACATTGTGTAACACCTTTGTAGGGAAAGATATAGAAAAAGAAGGTATTTGCATACAAGTAAGGTGGTTATGACAAATACATGCAATGGAAGGATTTTGGATTTAGAATCAGGTAACCAGGGTTTCAATCTCAGCTCTGAGATTCAACTCACTACTTGTATAGTCTTAGGAAAGTTAAATGACCTCCTGTTATTTTCCTCTGATCTATAAGATACAAATCTGTAAAATATGTAAAATAACTTTTGTGGTCTCTATCATTCTATGAACTAGGTAGAATACTATGAGACAGTAATAGACAGATCATGAAGGAGGGAGGGAGAGGGAGAGGGAGAGGGAGAGGGAGGGAGGGAGAGAGAGAGAAAGAGAGAGAAAACACTTTTGCATCCATTTAGACCATCATGTCACAGCACCCTTAGAAACCTAAAGAGAACTATACCTTTCAAACTATTTCACTATATAACAACTGGATGTTATAGAATTGAAGAACGAAATTTTGTTGCTTCATATACCAGAGATTTGGGAGTCTTACTGTCTTACTTTGTGTGCCCATGTGGTCATTTAATAGAGATTATTTAAAATGACAATTTTTCAAAATGTGCTATATTTTAAGAGTTATTTTCCTTTCCTTTTCTGAACACAAGGCAATCTCAAAACAATTACATTGAAAGGTAATATATACATATATATGTGTTATTTAGTTATGTAAGATAATTTAGTATGATAGAATAATGGCTGAGGAATATCTGGGTTCTAGTTCTGCCCTGTCTGAACTCTAGTAGTTTGCTTAAATTTGTAAAGAAGATAACATTCAGTATTGATAGAATACTTCAATAATAGTTTCTAACATTTATAATATCATAAACCAAGGAAAGTCAAGCAAAATTGATGTAGTTTTAGTTTTAGAGGAAACATATGGCTCTAGAGTTTCCATATAGTAGTAAGAGGATCAACCTAAAAAGCAGGAAAACCTAGAATCAAGAACCTGCTCTGACATATGCTGGATCTGTGACCCTGTGAGCAAGTCATTCTCACTGTGTCACAGATAATATTTTTAGTGATACACAGAAGAATTTCCTTATTGGGGATGCTCTACAATAGTAAATCACAGATTTAGGCAAATAAACCATGCATCTATATCTATATCTATATCTATATCTATATCTATATCTATATCTATATCTGTGAATTTACATTGAATAAGGTTGCTAGAAAAGTGGGGAGAAATCACACAGGAATTTCTAGTTATTGAAGCTCAAAGTTTGTTAAGAGGAAAGATTTTTAGCAGTGGAAAAAATTGCACTACTTAAAACAACTACCTGGTGATCCCTTATCAATAAAGTTTGGAGAGTATTTATGACTTTTATTTCATTTAATGAATAAAACTGTTTTTCAAAGTGTTAAACATAAATAAATCTATCCAACATATATCAGGATCAATAATCCTAGAATGAAATTCAGAAAATAATTTTGGCGTGGTTACGATTATAAGTTTCTAATGTTTGCAAAGGTAGCTTACATTCCAAGGTATATTTGTCCATATCATTGCAAGGACAACTGTTTGCATATGTTAGGGACTTTCTGGAATGCATCTTTTTTTCCTTTATCTAATTGCTTAGCATCTCCTGTCAAATTTTCATAGCAATGATAATAGAATTTTCTTCTCTGCTCTGCCATCCTCATACCCAATTTAAATCTCAGGTTGCACGAAAATGGTTGGATTTCTCCCAAATTAAATAGTACCTGGGAGCATTTCAAAAGTAAAAGAAGGTTCTTTTGGTATCTTTTCCCTTCTAACTGAAATTTTAAAGGCATTAATTGATAACATATCTTTCTATCCTGTTTAAGGTACTCCAACTCCTTTCTGAAATCTACAGCTTGCAAATAGCATGCATGATGCCTCCTTCTTCTTTCCTAGTGCTTGGCTAATGCACATCGTATTCCGCACTGTATATTCTTCATTGAAAAAAATGAAGTTAATGTCGTGTTATGACTGAGTCCATTTTAGAAACACAAAAGGGAGAAAATTCACAGTTATGGTTTTCCCATGGACTGTAATTCATCTCTTCTGTGCATACTGTATGTAATAACCTATGTTACTATATATGATATTAACTTTAATGCATGTGCATAGAGGCCAAGGTGCAGGGGCTTTGGGAATAGCAGCTTTAAATTTTCTTTTGTGTATTAAAATTCTGAAATTGTAATGTTCCATTAACATACCTTTTAGCCTTAAAACTCCTGGTTATTTTTGCTTGAGGAAAAAAATATCATGGGAAGGGAAAAAACATGAAAAATTCTTTTTAAAGCATGTAATGCTATACTTAAAATAAGCACACTGAGTGTTGTAATAGGAGTATGCCATATCAGCTATTGTAAAGGAGTGTCACTTAATAAAATAGAGACCAGAAAGGCAAGAGTCCTGGATTTGACTCACCTCTGCCTTAAGATAATATCTCTGAATGTTTCTAGTTGGAGTAAGTGCAGTGAGTATAGTGGAAAGAATGCTGAATTTAGTTAGGATAAACCAAGTTACCTGATTTTAAATTACCCTTAAGATCCCAAATGTAGAATTAGAAGAACTCTCTGATACCAGTTTGTTCAACCCCACATCTTACTACTTAGCAACCTGAGATTCAGAGAGGTAACATGATTTTCTTGGATCACAAAGACAGTAAATATTTAAGGCAGGATTTGAACTCTTATCTTTCTGGCAAGTTAAGTATGCTGTCTACTATATAGCATAGTGGAAAGGGACTCTGAAACCTAGTTTGCAATCTGGCCTCAGACCATTTCTTTCTGTGAGATCTTGGACAAATCACCATACCTTCCTGGGATTCTGTTTACTCATCTATAAAAGTACTAGGGTTCCTAAGATCCTATCCAGCTCTAAATCAATAATCCTACAAGCCCTTCAAATCTCAGCTTTAACATTTATTAGTGGTATAACTATTTGACAGCCATTCTGAGTCTCATTGTCTTCATATATGAGATGGAGTAATAATATGTCATAGGGTTTCCCAGCAGAACACCTTTGAAAATCTTAAAGTGGTAGACAAATGTGAACTATTAGTGATTTTCTTAGTTTATTTTCTTTTTAAAAATTATTTTTATTTTTTCCAATTATATGTAAAGATAATTTTCAACATTCATTTTTGTAAAGTTTTCTCCCTCTCACCCTTCCCTCCCACTATCCTAGGACAGAAAGCAATCTGATATAGATCATACATGTACAATCAGGTTGCACATATTTTCATATTGGTCACTCTATGAAAAAGAATCAAAACAAAATGGGAAAAGGCATGAGAAGAAAAAAAAATCAAATTCTAAAATGTGAAAATAACATACCTTAATTTACTTTCAGATTCCATAGTTCTTTATCTAGTTGTGTGTGGCATTTTCCATCACAGGCCTTTAAGAATTGTCTTTGAATGCTGTATTGCTGAGAAGAGCTAAATCTATCATCATACTGTGTTGATGGACTATGTTCTCCTGGTTTTGTTCACTTCACTCAGCACAAGTTCATGTAATTCTTTCCATATTTTGCTGAAATCTGTCTGTTCATCAATTCTTATAGACCAATAGTATTCCATTAAATCCATATGCTGCAAATTGTTCAGTCATTCCCCACTTGATACCATCCCTTCATTTTCCAATTCTTTGTCACCACCAAAAGAGCTGCCTTTAATATTCTTGTACATATTCTTTCCCCCTTTTTGTGTGATGTCTTTGGGATACAATCCTAGCAGATGGATCAAAAGGTGTGCACAAATTTATTGTGCACTGGTTATTTTATAATAATGAAGACAATTTATTATGCCTTTGGGCATAGTTCCAAATTGAACTCTAGAATGATTGGATCAATTCACAGCTCCACCAACAATTCATTTTTGTCCCAGTTTTCGCACCTCTCCATCAACATTTATCATTTCCCTTTTCTGTCATATTAGCCAATCAGTAAGTGTAAGGTGGTATCTTAGGGTTATTTCAATTTACATTTTTCTAATTAATGGTAATAGAGCATTATTCATATGACTTTAGATAGCTTTAATTTCTTCATCTGAAAACTGCCTGTTCATATCCTTTGACCATTTATCAATTGGAAAATTATTTGTATTATTATAAATTTGACTCAGTGCACTAAATATTTTAGAAATGAGATGTTTATCAGAAGCACTGGCTGTAAAAGTTGCTTTACAGCTTTCTGATTTCCTTCTGTTCTTGGTTACATTGTTTTTGCTTGTGAAAAACACTTCAATTTCATGTAATAAAATTGTCCATTTTAGATTTCATAATGACTTCTATCTCTTATCTGGTCATAAATTCTTCTTTCTCCATAGATCTGACAGGTTGGTTCCTTGTTCTTCTAATTGATTTATGGTATCATCTTTTATGTCTATATTGTGGACCTATTTCAACCTTATATTGATGCAGAGTATGATATTTGTCTTTATTTAGTTTCTGCTATACTATTTCCCTGTTTTCCCAGTAATTTTTGTCAAATAATGAGCTATTATCCCAGACATTGGAGTCTTCTGTTTTATCAAACAGTATATTAGTATAGTCATTTACTATTGTGTATTGTAAACCTTACCTATTTGACTGATCCACCACTCATTTTCTTAGCTAGTATCAAATAGTTTTGATAACTGCTGCTTTATAATGTAGTTTTAGATCTGGTATAGCTAGACCTCCTTCTTTCACATTTTTTTCATTAATTCCCTTGATAGTAAAAAAAAAAAAATTATTTATTTAAGGCAATGGGGTTAAATTACTTGCCCAAAGTCACACAGCTAGGTAATTATTATGTATCTGAGGTCAAATCTGAATTCAGGTCCCCCTGACTCCAGGGCCCTATTCTATTTATTGTATCATTTTAGCTGCCCCTCCCTTGATATTCTTGATATTTTGTTCTTCCAGATAAATTTTGTTATTCATTTTTTCTAACTCTATAAAATAATTTTAGTAGACTGATTTATGTGGTACTGAATAAATAGATTAATTTAAGTAGAATTGTCATTTTTATTATTTTAGCTCAGCCTGCTCATGAGAACTTGACATTTTCCCAGTTGTTTGGAACTGATTTTATTTGTATAAAAAAGGTTTAGTAATTATGTTCAAATAGTTGTGATAAATTAAAATTTTATATTATCTACAATTATTTTGCTGTTAGACTTTGATGGCAATACTATTGATTTGTGTGGGTTCATTTTGTATCCTGTAACTTTGTTAATGTTGTTAATTGTTTCAAGTAGTTTTTTAGTTGATTCCATAAGATTCTCTAAGTATACTATCATATCATCTGTAAAGAGTGAGAGTTGTTTGGCCCACTCATTCTTTAGGATTAGGTTAGTGTCCAATTAATTTTTAATCTATCTTTCCATGACCCTTTATTACATATATATTTTTAATTGCATCATGATCTGAGAAAGATGCATTTAATAGTTCTGCTTTTCTGCATTTGATTGTGAGGTTTTTTTATACCTTAATACATGGTCAATTTTTGTATAGGTGCCATTTATGTATGAGAAAAAGGCAAATTTTTTTCTATCCCCAATCAGTTTTCTCCAGAGGTCTATTGTGTCTAATTCCTAAAATTCTGTTCACCTCCTTCAATTCTTTCTTGTTTATTTTGTGGTTAAATTTATCTTATTCTGAGAATGATGTTTGAAGTTCCATACTAGTATAGTTTTACCATTTCTTTCTTCTAGTAATTCATTTAGCATCTCCTCTAAGAATCTGAATGCTATATAACTTAGAGCATATAGATATTTAGTATTTCAATGACTAGGCTACCTTGTTAGCAAGATATAGTTTTCTTTCTTATCTCTTTTAATTAGATCTAGTTTTGCTTTTGCTTTGTCTCAGATCAGGATAGCTACCCCTGCTTTTTCTTACTTCAATTGGAGAATAATATATTTTGCTCCAGCCTTTTACCTTCTCTGCTTCAAATGTGTTTCTGCATATTGTATGATTCTGTTTTTTTGTTATCCATTTCCATGTTATGGGAGAGTTCATACCATCCACATTCAATTATAATTACTAACTCAAAATTTCCCTCTATCCTCTTTTTTCCCCAATTAAACTTTTATCTCTTTTCACCCTATCCCTCATCACCTAAATTTTGCTTTTGACCATTGGCTCCCTCAATCTTCCTTCCCTTCTGTTAGTCCTCACCTTTATCTTCCCCTTTTCTTTCCCTATGTCTGCCCTGCCTTTTGCCAATCCCTTTTTCTCCTTTCTTTTCCCTTTCCCTTTTCTACTTCCCTATCGGGTAAATTAAATTTCTCAATCCAATTGGAATGTTATTCCTCTTAGAGCCAAATCTGTGGAGAGTAAAATTCAATCCTTGTTCATACCCCCCCTTTCTTTCCCTCTACTATTTTATTTTCAAAGGAAATAAATATACTGTTACTCTTTTGAAAGGTAGAAGGTCTTTAGCATTTCCAGTTTATCTTTAAGAATATATAAATAGTTCTCACAGAATGAAATAGTGGGCCACATTCAGTCTTCAGTGAAAAGACTAGTCCCTCATTTAATCTAGATTAAATTAGTTTTGGACAAATTATATCTCCTCTGAACTGGTTTCCTCACTTGGAAAATTGGTAGAATAATATCTCTACTTACCTCATAGGGTTTATTATTGTATAAAATCAATGAGAAAATTGATGTCAAAGCATTTTTAAAACTTCACAGTACTATATATATATATATATATATATATATATATATATATCATTATGAAATAATTGATTTAGAATTGAAAGGGATCTTATACATCATAATGTCTAAAACTATTTTATAGTACCTTTGGTCATACTGGCAGTAAGTAGCAGAGACAGTTTGAATCAGGATCCTTTGATACCACTTCACTTCTTTCTCCTTTGTTCCACACTACCTTCCAACTAAGGTATGAAAGGTATTATTTCATAATTAATATATGATAAATTCATTTTTCTTTTTTGCAATAGGAATTTTATATCTTTTCCCTCAGTGATCTATATCCTTCTCTGAAATCCTTTTAAAATAAAGGAGACATATTTGTCTGCGATGATGAAATGATTCACTTTTAAACTTAGATCAGTATTTCCCAATGCTACTGAAGACCAGTGCAAAATAAAATTTTACAGTTCACAAAACTTTTACTACCAAAAAGCGATTTTTCTCATTGTCTCTAAATTAAAAGAATATCACTCTTGATAGGCATGGAGAATTGCCTCCTATCTATACCTGTCAATGTGAAAGGAGTCATACTTCTCTATTTCTGTATATAAGGTTGTTTTGACCATAGACCTCTGTGTGGAATGGTGCACTTGTTGGATCTGCCCATACCACACAGGTCTACACTAGACCTGGGAGTGGAAGTTAAAGAGGTTGTTGCAGATGGAAGGTTAATTGCACATTGCTTTATCCACCCTGAATATTTAGTAGCAAAAATAAAGTTATCTCTATGCTTAAATGATGTATATACATAATCAGCATAAATCATAAATTTATAGAACCATCCACTGAATTCATAAAAAATTATAATTTAATGTCATTTAGTAGATTCCAAATTTCAACATTTATTACATTGAGAAGATTATTTTAAAAAATATTACTGAAAAATTCCAATGTTTTTATTTTGTGATGATAAAGTACTAGACTTTTTGATAGATTATGTAGGCCACAGAGCCCACTTCATGCATAAGCAGTACAAATTCAGCTCTGTTACCTGCAAAATGGTGAAAAAAAATCTTAAGATCCCAATCTCATTGTCTAGATCCTCTCTGGAGGATTTATATGCAGTGATGGATGAAAAAGTGGATGAGTTGCAATTTGTACCAATGGAGTGAGTGTGCAATGAGAAAAAGAGAGCAGAGATTCACTGAAATATAAATTAAAAAAATAAGACTATCTCCATATGGAAAGTACCTTTCACAGCTGCTTTACAGTATGAGTGTGGCATGTTTTTTTTAATATCATGCTGTTTTGTTGAATTGGTTTTTTTTCTCTTCTTTTTTAGTTATATTAAATAATGGCTTTTTGGGAAAGAGTGATGAATAGAGTGCCAGGTCTGAAATCAGGAAGACTCATTTTCATGAGTTCAAATCTGACATTAGATCTGGAAAAGTTACTTGATCATTTGTCTCAGTTTTCTCATCTGTAAAAGGAGCTGGAGAAGGAAATGATAAATCTCATCTGTAATTTTCTTTTTTGCCAAGAAAATCCAAAATGGGGTCACAAAGAGTCAGATATAACTGAAACGACTCAATAACAATAACACAATTCTTAAGTACTTCCCAGATCCTCTGTTGCTTAGCTGTAAATGAATTTGAGGAAGAATAAGAGTAAGCTAGAGGCCAAGTCAGTACTCTCTTCTCTGCTTAGCCTGCATTCTTCTTTTTTATTCTGCATATCTATTAGTTGCATAGTCTTATTGTTTCGATGTTGTATTTTGGTTAACAAAAACTTCAGTCTCCTTATAATTAATTTTAGTGACCCCCAGTAGGAAATATTTGTATTTTACTAGTCTTAAGAAACAATAAACTGGTTTATTTCTCCCTCTCTTCCCCAAGGCTTATTTATATTAATGTTGCCTGAATAATTGACTTGTTCAGTTTTATCTATGAATATCTGAAATAAGTATTTTAGACACCTTGAATGAATTATAGGAAAATCCTATCTATAGATTCCAGGGTCAATCAATATTCTTTTTTGTTCACAAAAGCACTGGTTAGAAATATGGGATTGAATTGGGAGGAGTCAAAAGGAATGGGCTATTTAGTTTCAAACTTTTACAGTTTTGTAGTAATGCAAATATGAACAATGCATCTGTAAAATAACAACTAGACAATTAAGGTTCCTGAAGCAATAAGTATTTTCCATTTCGATATTTGGTTTATTAGCCCTACTTTGAAAAGAAGAAACAGAGAAGTCTTTTGAAAGCACATAATGTATGACACTAGATTAACATTTGTGGAACTGATATCTTTCTTGATTAACTCCAGATCTTCATTAGAGCTATTTATTTATTTTTAGGAATGGAGGGGGAGTTGACAATACAAAAACTGACACGCTTGGGCATAATAAGTCACATTCATCATGAATAGAGTTGATAATTTTTAAGCCTTTTTGCTAATAAGTGAAGCACTTCTGAAAATATTTCCCAGAAAAGAAATGTGCCCTCTAAAATTTTCCAAAGAAAATAATAAATATATCAATTGTCACTTTTTAAAAATATGACTTAAAAATATGTACATTGTTGTCTTAAATATTTCACTTGGGAAATGCATAAAATCCTTGAATAGAATGAATAAAAGTGAGCTTCAATAATATCTAAATTATTAATAGTATTATATAATAACATTCAATAACAATATTCAAATATTTGGTACATTTGGGCAATTCATATGACCTTATCACTTTATAACAGAAAAAAATAAGTTTATAGAAGAAAAAAGTTGTTAATAAATAGAGACTAAGTCTTCCTTGAGAAACCAAATATCTATTTAAACTTTCCTTAAGATTTACTTAGGAGTTGTAGTAGTCAGTCTATGATAGTACTGAAGGTCTCCTTACCCAAGTTCAATAATCCCTGATAAAGATAACTGAAATTGGTATCTGTTCTATATTTCAACCCTCCCCAATTCTTTTCTTTAAGCTTAATTATTAGAGAGTGATTAGAACTTATATACCTGGTGATCTGACATGTGTCACCTGTGAATGAGCCATACATGGTTAAGAAACAGTCTGCCAAGAAGTGTGCAAAAAATCTTCTCAAATGAGTTACCCATCACTTAATCTGATTCTAATGTACTCCCTAAGCCTTTTCTAGTCTTTTGTAAATATAATGGTAAATGATCCTTTTTATTTAGGTCATTGCAGATCTTAGAATGTTATAGAAAAGAAAACAAGCAAAGAAGTCCAAAAGCAAGCATGAGATTCATCTAGACCCAATTTATTTTTATCCCCCATATGTTTTATGATACCCAATATTTTAAACAAGGTTACAGTTAAGTAGAACTAATTTTCAATTAAGTTCTCTTTTCACCAGGCTAATTGTCCTAAAATCTTAAAGAATGATTTGAAATGGAAAGCTGGATTAGCATCTTTCCCCCTCATATATCTTTGATATTGTGTTCAAAAAATACTCTAGGGGCAGCTAGGTTGTGCAGTGGATAGAGCACCGGCCCTGGAGTCAGGAGTACCTGAGTTCAAATCTGGCCTTGCCTCAGACACTTAATAATTACCTGGCTGTGTGACCTTGGGCAAGCCACTTAACCCCATTGCCTTGCAAAAACTAAAAAAAAATACTCTAGAATGGAAAAGACATAATCTGAGGGTCAAATGTTTGTAAAATGAGTTAGTCCAAGGGTAATAGAACAGGTGTTAAAAGTTGTGAGTCTTGCTAATGAGTTGTGAAGTAGTGAAAAACAGAATAACTATGAAAAATATTTATTTGCTGTAGTTCCAAACTGAGTTTTCTTAACTTGCCTACTTGCAATGAATTAATTGTCATGACATTAAATTGTCATGACATTAAAAAGTGTAAAAAAATTACTTTCAGAAAATTTGATGAAAAATAGTTGAGATTAAGTGACTGGAAGTGATCATTTCTACTTTCCTGTGGGCCCTAACTATTCAGTGCGCTGGTCATTTCTCTAAAGAAAGCAATAAAATCACTTGCTTTTATTATTAAACATGACATAGAAGTAGTTATATATATATATATGTATGTATATATATATATATATACATATATTTATTTATAGTAATTTTAGAAGATGTCCATTGTAAATTGGAACTTCATCCATTAACTTTAATGTCTTCAAGACTACTTTTTCAATCATTAAAAACAACTTCTAGTATGGAATTCCCCTCCATCTAAGCAGGTTAGTAACTCAACTCTAGGGAGTAGAATTAGAGTTTCTTAGGGCATTGAATGGTCAAGTGACTTAGCACACAACTTATTATGTATGAGAGGCAAGTCTTGAACTTTCCTGACTCCAAGGTCAACAATATTTACTACAGTATGTTTTCTCTTGATTTTGCGATTATGATTGCCAATTTTGAGCAAAGGTTTTAGGGTGACATGAATCTAAATTTCAGAGTTATATAAAAATAATAGACCTTTAAATAATGACTACTTTTAAAATAAGACCAGTTTTACCTGTGTACAATTTAGAAAAAAATAATGGTCTTCATCCCTCTACAAAATTATTAAGTACATTGTAATTGATTAGTAAAGACTAGTTTATTGTCAATGCTTGTGATTTTTTTCTGATCCATCTGCCCACAGATAAAGTAAATATATATTTTTTTAAAAAGTAAAACACTTAAATTCTTGACTCCTTAAGGCCTGGAACTGTGTTATTTTTCCTCATTGTGTCTACATCTACAATAGCTTAGTCCCTTGTACAAAGTAAGTATTAGGTATTTGGTGAATTGTAGCAATCCCAGCTCTATATAAATTAAATGTGACTTTCTGCCTGTATATTTTCATCTATGCTTCCACAGACCTTTGTTAAATGCAACTGTTATTGCATTATGGTCTGAAAAGGATGAATTTAATATTTCTTCTTTTATAAATTTGGTTGTTAGGTTTTTATGTCCTAATATCTGGTTGATTTTTGTGAAGGCACCATATATGACTGACAAAAAGATAAACTGCTTTATTTCCATTTAGTTTTTCTCCAGAGGTGTATCATATCTAATAGATTATATTCATCTCCTTAACTTATTTATTTTATGGATAGATTTATCTGCCTGTAAGAGGGGAAAGTTGAGTTCTCCCATTAGTATAGTTTTACTATGTATTTCTTCCTGTAATTCATTTAACTTTTCCTACAGGAATTTGCATGCTAGTTCACTTGGTACATATGTTTAGTATTGCTATTAATTCACTTTCTTTTTCCTCTTTAGTAATGTGTAATTTCCTGCTTATTCCTTTAATTAAGTCTGTTTTTGATCTTTGCTTTCTCTTCAGGCATGATTGCTCTTATTGCCTTTTTTTTACATCAGCTGAAACATAATAGTTTCTTCTCTAGCCCCTTATTTGAACTCTGTGTCTCTTTTTGAAATATGTTTCTTATAAGCAACTTATAAGATTTTGGCTTCTAATTCATTCTCCTCTCTACTTCCATTTTATAGGTGAGTTCATCCCATTTACATTCACAGGTATCATTATTAACTATGAATTTCACTTCCTCTTATTTTTTTCTTCTATTTATACTTCTCTATTCCCTCTCTCTCTCTCTCTTTCTCTCTCTCTGTCTTTCCATCTCTCCATCTCTGTCTCTTTCTATTTGACTTCTTTTATTTACCCTTCCTTTTATCACTCCCCCATTCATTTCTCTTATCCCTTTTTCTCCTACTTCAAATTTAGATGTGAATGCCACTCAGTGTCCAATTCCCTCCTCCTCATTTCTCCTCCACCTCAAAAACTCTTCCTTGCATAGCTCTTTTTTGTAAAATAATTTTCCTTATTTTTCCTTTTCCTCCCCTCTTACTTCAGGTCTCCCTGTATCTTGCCAATCCATTTTTTACAACATCCTAACATAATCAACTCACTTTCATCCACTCTTTCTGTGGAGAATCCTTCTAATTTCCCTAATAATGATAGAGTTCTTAAAAAATACATGTTTCATCTTCCCATATAGAAAGGTAAACTGTTTAACCTTTGTGTTGCTTGTGATTTTCCTTTCATATTTACCTTTTTATGCTTCCTTTGATACTTGTATTTGAGGGTCAGATTTACTATTTAGTGCTGGTATTTTCATCAGGAATATATATATAAGTGTTCTATTTCAAAATTTATTCCTTTTTTCCTTTAAAGGATAAACTAATCTTGGTTGTAATCCCAACTCTTTGCCATCTAGATTATCATATTCCAAATCCTTAATCCCTTTAAAGTGTTAGCTGCTAAATCTTATGTGATCCTAGATGTTACTGGACAATATTTGAATGATTTCTTTCTAGCTACTTGAAGTTTTTCATCTCTCATCTAGGAACTCTTAAATTATGCTACAGTATTTATGGGAGTTTTCATTTGAGGATATCTTTCAGGTGGATTCTTTCAAATTTTTTTCTTATCTAAGATATGAGGACAGTTTTCCTTAATAATTTCTTGAAATGTGAGATCTAGGCTCTTTTTTGTCATGACTTTCAGGTTACCCAATTTAAAAAAAAATTTTCTCAATTATATGTAAAACCAATTTTTAACATTTCTTCAAGTTTTGGGTTCTTCTCTCCCTGCCCTCAATGCTCCTGGAGATAGTCAGCAATCTGATGTAGATTGTATATGTGCAATTATGTAAAATGTTTCTACTTTAGTCATTTTATACAAGAAGATCTGAACAAAAATGGGTAAAACAAAAGTAAATGATAAATAAGGTTGCAGTTTATATTCAGACAACATCAGTCCTTTCTCTGGAGGCTAGTATCATGAGTCCTTTGGGATTGTCTTACATAATTGTATTATTGAGAATAGCTAAGTCTTTCACAGTTTTTCATCATATATTTTTTCTTTTACTTTGTGAAATATTTTCTTGGTTCTACTCAATTCAGGTTGTATCTGTTCATGTAAGTCTTTTGAGGATTTTCTGAAATCATCCTGTCTGTCATTTCTTTTGGCACAATAATATTCCATTACACTTATATATCACAACTTGTCCAGTCATTCCCCAAATGATGGACATTCCTTTAATTGCCAGTTCTTAGACACCACAAAAAGATGTGCTATAAATATTTTTATACATATACGTTCTTTTTTTCTTTTTTGAAAAATCTCTTTGTGACTTACATGAACCAATGCTGAGTGAAATGAGCAGAACCAGGAGAACATTGTGCACATTAACAGTAACATTGTATGATGATTATCTATGATAAACATAGCTCTTCTTGGCAATAGAGTGAACAAAGACAATTCTAAAAGACTATTTATAAAAATTGCCATCTAGATCCAGAGATAAAACTATGGAGTCAGAATGCAGACCATAGCATGCTATTTTCACTTTTTTGAAATTGGTTTTATGTTTTTTCTTTCTCATTGTTTTTCTCCTTTTGTCCTGATTCTTCTTTCACAACATGAATAATAAGGAAATGTGTTAAATGTGATCATACATATATAACTATATCAGATTTATCTCTGTCATGCAGATAGGAGAGGGAAGGGAGGCAGAAAAACATGCATCTCAAAATCTTAGAAAAATTATTGTAGAAAATTATCCTTACATGTAATTGGAAAGAATAAATAAAATAATTAAAATAAAAAAAATTCTCTGTGTCAGAGACCCAGCATTGGTATTGCTGGATTAAAGGTTATACACTTTTGGGCATAGTTTCAGATTGTTCTCCAGAGTAATTGGATAAATTCACAATTCCACCAGCAATGCATTAGTGTCCACATTCTTCCTAAGATTTATCATTTTCCTTTTTTTGTCATGTTAGCCAATCTGATAGGTATGAGGTAGAACCTTAGAGTTGTTTTATTTTGCATTTCTCTAATTAATAGTTATCCAGAACATTTTTTCATATGCCATAGAAAGCTTTGATCTCTTTAACTGAAAACTGCTTGTTCATATTCTTTGAACATTTATTAATTGGGATATACTTATATTTTTATAAATTTTATTCAGTTCTTTATGTATTTGAGAAGGGAGACTTTTATTAAGGATACTATAAAAAAGTACCCCCCCCACTTTTCTAATTAAGCCTAATTTTGGTTGCATTTTTTTTGTTTGTGTAAAACCTTTTTCATTTTTATATAAGTAAAATGATTTACTTTACATTTTGCAATGCTTTCTACATCTTGTTTTGTCCTAAATTCTTCCCTTATTTATATATCTGACAGATAAACTTTTCCATGCTATATGGTGTAAGAAGATGTTGGTCTTTGCCATACCCTTTTCCCATATTTCCAGGAGTTTTTGCCAAATAATGAGTTTTTGCCCCCCAAACTTGGGATTTGGGATTTTATCAAACACTAAATTACTATGGCCATTTACTAGTATGTATTCACTTATTCACCATTCTATTTCTTTCTCAGTACAAAATTATTTACATGATTACTACTTTTTTAGCAGTTTGAGCTATGGTGTAGTTAGACCATCTTCTTTCACTATTCACAGTGATTGCCATGTTATTCTTGAGATTTTTTTTCTTCCAGATGAATTTTATGATTTTTTCTTCTATAAGATAATTATTTTTAGCCTGATTGAGATAACGCTGAATAAATAGATTAATTTAGGTAGAATTGTCATTTTTGTTTTATAGACTTGGCCTACCCATTAGCAATTAATATTTCAAAAATTGTTTTGATCTTTCTTTATATGGGTTATATGTGTTTTATGATTGAGTTCATATAGTTCCTGGGCTTAACTTGGAAGTAAACTTCCAAGTATTTTATATTGTCAATGATTTTTTAAAAATAGAATTTCATTCTCCATTCCTAGCTGCTGAACTTTATTGGTAATGTATAGAAGTGATGATGATTTATTTTGTATCCTGCAACTTTACAAAAGTTGCTAATTATTTGAACTAACTTTTTAGTTATTTTCTATCATTTTTTAAGAATACTATCATATCATGTGCAGAGTGATAGGTATTTTTTCTCTCTCTCCCTGCTTGTTCTAATTCCTTCAATTTATTTTTCTTCTCTTATCAGTAGAACCAGCATTTCTAGTACGATATTGATGGACATTCTTGCTTCTCCATTGATTTTATTGGAAAGGCTTCTAGCTTATCCCCATTACAAATAATGCTTTAGATAAATGTTACTTACCTTTTTAAAGTAGACTTCTTTCATTCTTGTGGTCTTTGGCGTTTCTGATAGGAATGGGTTTTGCATTTTGTTTTCTCTGTATCTATTGAGATAATCATATGATGTCTTTTAGTTTTATTTTTAATATGTCAATTATGCTGATAGTTTTCCTATTGAATCATTCCTGTATTCTGGTTTAAGTCCCATCTGTATACTTGCGATATATTCCTGTAATCTCTTTGCTAGTATTTATTTGAACTTTTGCATCAATATTCATTAAGGAAATTGATCTATAGTTTTATCTGTTTTCACTTTTCCCTAGCTTAGATCTCGCTTATATATGTTTTGCAAAAGGAATTTGGTAGGATTCCTTCATTTAATTTTTCAAATATCTTATATAGTATTTTGATTATTTATTCTTTAAATGTTCGGTAGAATTTGTTTGTGAATCCATTTTGCTCTGGAGACATAGTCTTAGGGAGTTCATTGATGATTTGTTCAATTTCTTTTTTCTAAGATTGGGTTATTGAAGTATCCTATTTCCTTTTCTGTTCATCTGGACAATAGTGAGATAATAAATTTTCTCCTAAGTATTGCTTGTAAGAATTTTAGTATATTGTATTATTGTTGCCATTCTCTTTAATGAAATGATTCATTGTTTCCATGATTTCTTCTTTAGGATTTCTTCTTTAGGATTAGATTATTTGGTTTCCAATTAATTTTTAATGTGTTTTTATACTACCTCTTATTGAATGAAATTTTTATTGTGCTATGATCTGAAAGGCATTCATTTAATACTTTGCTTTTCTTCAGTTGTTATGAGGTTTTTAATGCCCCAATGCATAATCAAATTTTGACTGGGATAAGCTGAGAAAAAATATATATATTCCTTTCTATTCCCATTCATGTTTCTCCAGAGATCTATCATATCTAACTTTACTAGAATTTTATTTAGTTCCTTAGCTTCTTTCTTATTTATTTTGTAGTGAAATTTATCTAGTTCAGAGAGGGGAAATTTGAGGTTCCCACTATGTGGTATTGGTATCTATTTCCTCTTCAACTAACTTAAGTTCTCCTTTAAAAATTTAGATGCTATACCACTTGGGGCATATATGTTTAGTATTGTTATTACTTCAATTCTTACTATGCTATTTATTTTAGAAAAATATAGTTTTCCTTCTTACCTCTTTTAATTGACACGGTTTTGCTTTTGCTTTGTCTGAAATCATGATTAGTAACCTCGTTTTATTTTTCCCTTTACCTGAAGCATATTAGATTCTTCTCCAGTTCCTTATACTTACTCTATATCTCACTATTTGCTTCATATGTACTTTTTGTAACAACATGTTGTATTCTTGTTTTTAATCTATTTTGCTATCCATTTCTATTTTAAGGGTAAGCTTATCCCATTCATATTTGTAGTGAAGTTAACTTTGCATTTCTTTCCATCCTATTTTCCCCATTTTTATACTTCTTTCTGTCTTACCTTTCATCCTTTTCTTTCTCACAAGTGTTTCATTTCTGATCACCACCTCTCTCAGTCTACTTTCCTTTCTATCAATTCTTTTATTCGTTTCCCTTTTCAGTAAAATAGATTTCTGTATCCAACTGAGTGTGTATCTTATTCTCTCTTTGAGCCAGTTCTGATGAGAGTAAGTTTCAAATTTTGTCTACCACCCTCCCCAGTCTTCCCCTTCATTGTAATAGTTCATTCATATCTCTTTTATAGGAGACGATTTACCTCATTCTGTCTCCTCTAGTGGAAAAATCTTTCTCACCTTTTAATTTTTTTTATGTCATCCCATCATGTCATCACATAATTATATCCTCTGTCTATTTGCTTTTATAGTGATAAAGATTTAGGAGTTACAAATATGATCTCACCATGTAGGAATATGAACAGTTTAACATTATTGAATCTCTTATGAATTTTCTTTCTTATTTATTTTTACCTTTTTATGTTTCCATTATTCTTGTTTTTAATTGGTATTTTATTTTTCCAAATACATGTTATGAAAGTTTTTTTTCAACATTCATATACATGCATATACATATTTTTAAGTTACACAATTTCCGTCCACCCTCCCTTCCCATTCATCCTCCCCTCAGCAGCATACAGTCTGGTATATATTGTACATACACATTTGTATGTAATACGTTTACAAATTAGTCATTTTTTGTCTTATGAATTATGATTAAGGAAAAAAAGAAAGAAATCCATAAGATAGGAAGGACATGTTTAAGAGAAATTTTTAAGAAGTAAATGTATTGTTCATTCAAATTCTGTAGGTTTTTTGGTTTTGTTTTGTTTTTCTTCCTCTGGATTCCATGTTCGGTCTCCTATGGTTGTCCTAGCTCTCTGAACTGCTGAAAAGAACTGTATGCATCAATGCTGATCAGCTCAAAATGTTGTTAATTTGTACAGTGTTCATTTGGTTTTTGTGCCTTCACTAATATCAATTCCTATAATTCATTCCATGCTTCTCTAGAGTCTGACCATTTATGGTTTTGTATAGAGAAATAGTACTCCATAACATTCATATACCATAATATGTTCAGTCATTCTCCATTTGATGGGCATTCACTCAATTTCCAATTCTTTGCCACTGCAAAAAGAGTTGCTATGAATATTTTGGAATGTGTGGGATTTTTTCCCAGTTTTTATGGTTTCTTCTGGATATAGACCTAGTGTTTTGTATTTCTGGGTCAAAGGGTATGATCAGTTTTGTTGTTTTTTAGGCATAATTCTGTATTGCTCTCTAGAATGATTGAATCGGTTCACAACTCCACCAACACTGCATTAATGTCCCAATCTTCCCACAACCTTTCCAACATTGATTGCTTTCCCTTTTTGTCATCTTATCCAATCTGATTGGTATAAACTCAGAGCTATTTTAATTTGCATATCCATAATCAATTATGATTTGGAGCATTTTTTCATATGATTGTATAATGACTTCATTTTTTCATTTGAAAACTATTTGTTCATACCCTTTGACCCTTTATCAATTGGGGAATGAATTGTAACCTTACAAATTTGATACAATTCTCTATATATTTTAGAAATGAGACTTTTATCAGAACCCCTAGGTATGAAAATTGTTTTCCAGCTTTCTGTTTGCCTTCTAATTTTGGCAATACTGGTTTTTATTGGTGCCCAATCTTTTTTATATGAGTATATATGTCTTTATATATTACATGTAGATAAAAATAATATACATTCTTCTATTTATCAGTTTTTTCTTTTTTATTGACACTTTAATTTATTTATACATTACTAAAATAGTCTTGTTTTAAGAGTAAACATAATTGGGCAGCTAGGTGGTGCAGTGGATAAAGCACTGGCCCTGGAGTCAGGAGTACCTGGGTTCAAATCTGGTCTCAGACACTTAATAATTACCTAGCTGTGTGGCCTTGGGCAAGCCACTTAACCCCATTTGCCTTGCAAAAACCAAAAAAAAAAGAGTAAACATGATCACCCCATCACCCCTCTCTCCACAAAAATAAAAACCCTGACAAGAAATAAAGGAAAAGAAAGAGAAAAAAAAAGTGTGCTTCAGTCTGTGTCCCGATACCATCAACTCTGTTTCTAGGGTGGATCGCATTCTTTATCATAAGTCCATCAGAGAAGTTACTTCCATACTTTTTTCTACAGTTGATGTAGCTGATTGCAATTCCCTCCATCCATTTCTCCCCACTACTAATTATTAAATTTTCTCTCTCCTTTCACTCTGTCCCTCTTCAAAAGTGTGCTGTGGGACAGCCAAATGGCACAGAGGACAGAGCACCAGCCCTGGGGCCAAGAAACCCCAAGACTACATCCCATCACAGAGACCCAGAAACCACCCAGCCCCATGGTCCTGGACAGGCCATCTAATCCCAGAACCTTGAAAAAGTAAAAAAGAAAATATATTTGATTATCCTCTCCCATGATCTACCCTCCCCTCTATCCCCTACCTCTCTCCTCCCTTCCCCCATCCCCTTTCTCTTCTAGATTTATATGCCTTATTAAGTGTATATGTTGTTTCCTTTCTGAGCTATTTCCGATGAGGATGAAGGCTCTCTCAACCCCCCCCACCCCACTTTCCTCCCTTCTGTACCATTGCAAAAGCTATTTCTCGACTCTTTTACATGAAAAATCTTAGTCAATTCTACATCTCCTTTCTCCCAGTATATTTCCTTTTCACTCACTGACTTCATTTTAAAAATATATTATACCTTTAAATTCGGCTCTCCTTTGTGTCTCGACTATAAAAGCTCCTTCTAATTGCTCTAATAAATGAGAAGGTTCATATGAGTATTAGCTGTATCATCTTCCCATGCAGGAATACAAGCAGTTCATCATCATTAAATCCCTAATAATTTACCCTTCCTTCTTTCTTTTTTTAATAAAATTGACCAGAGGTTTATCAATTTTATTTTTTTTTCATAAAACCAGCTCTTGGTTTTATTTATTAATTAAATAGTTTTCTTGCTTTCAATTTTATTAATTTATCCTTTAATTTTTAGAATTTCCAATTTGGTATTTAACTGGGGAGGTTAATTTGTTCTTTCTCTAATTTTTTAATTGCATATTTAGTTCTTTGATTTCCTCTTTCTCTAATTTATTCATATATAAGCATTTAAAGTATAATATATCCCCTGACAGCCACCCTGAGTATATCCCATAGGTTCTGGTGTGTTGCTTCATTACTGCTATTATCTAGGATAAATTAATTAATTCTTTTTTATAATTTGTTACTTGATCCATTCATTGTTTAAAATGAGGTTATTCAATTTCCAATTAGTTTTGGGTCTATAGCTCCCTGGCCAAATTTTGCATATGGTTTTTATTGCATTATGAGCTGAGAAAGATGTTTTCACTATTTCTGCCTTTTTGCAATTGATTATTAGGTTTCTATGGCCTACTACATGGTCAATTTTTGTGTAAGTGCCATGTACTGCAGAAAAGAAAGTATATTCCTTTCTACCCCCATTCCATTTCCTCCATAAGTCTATCATGTCTAGGTTTTCTAACAATCTATTTACCTCCTTAACTTCCTTCTTGTTTATTTTGTAATTAGATTTATCTAAATCTGAGAGCAAGATGTTGAGGTCTCCTACTAGTAGAGGTTTGATGTCTATGTCTTCTGGTAACTCCTTCAAATTCTCCTCTAAGAATTTGAATGCTATACCATTTGGTGCATACATATTTAGTATTGAATTTATTTTCTTGTCTATGGTACCTTTTAGGAGGATATAGTTTCCTTCCTTATCTCTTTTAATGCTATCTATTTCTGCAGCTGCTTGGTCTGAGATAAGGATTGCTGCCCCTTCTTTTTTCTCTTAAGCTGAAGCAATTTTTTTTTTTTTTTTGCTTTACTCTATATGTATCTCTCAGTTCAGATGGGTTTCTTGTTTGCAGCATATTTTATGATTCTGGTTTTTAATTCACTCTGCTATTTACTTATGTTTTAAGGGACAATTCATCCAATTCACATTCAAAGTTATACTTACTAACTCTTTTTTTGCCTTCCTGGAGGCTATGGAAACCAATGACTTTATGAGACAACAAGAATTTTTTAACAAAAGCCAAAAAATTGAAAAAAATATAAAAATGTGTTAAATACCTTATCAGCAAAACCACTGACCTCAAGAATAGATAACCTAAAAATCATTGGTCTTCCTGAAAATATTGTAACTTGGACTTAATACCATAGGATTTAGTGATGGAAAACTGCCCTGATATCATGGAACCTGAGGACAAAATAATTATTAAAAAAATACTTCAATGCCCTCTGGAAAGGGATCCCAAAATGAAAACATTTTGGTTTTGGAAGGAATATTATAGCCAAATTCCCAAACTATCAGATAAAAGAGAAAATGCTGCAAGCAGCCAGATAGAAAGAAAATGAATAAATACCACGGTGACGCAGTAAGGATTACACAGGACCTGGCAGCATCAACATTAAGGGATCGAAGGACCTGGCATGCAGTATCCCGAAAAGCAAGGGAGCTTGGAGTGCAGCCAGGAATACAATATCTGGCAAAATTGAGCCTTCTCTTCCAGGGCAAAAGATGAACATTTAATGAAATAGGAGACTTCCAACCTTTCCTGATGAAAAGATCAGAGCTTAATAGAAAATTTGGACTTTAAACAAGAGACACAAGAGACACATTAAAAAAAGGTAAAACTAAAAAACAGGGAGAGGGAAGGGGGAAAAAAGACATTAACAACTCTTGAGAATTGTAACTCTATTAGAGATAATTTAATTAGCCAGAAGAGATGGATAGGCATGACTTATTTGAGAAGCTGTCATCCAATAAGATGAAGCTGGATATATCCTTATCTGGGAGAAAAACTCTAATAACTCAATAATTGTAATTTTAGTAGAGAGAATAGACAGAAGGGATGGACACTCATGACCATTCTATGACTCAGATAGAATGATTTAAAAACAATACCTCCTTAAAAAGGAGGAGAGTAAAGAGATGGGAGGATGGAATGGTGTAAATCTCATTACATTAAGAGGTACAAAAGATTTATTGCAATAGATGGGAAGAAGGGAGGAGGTGAAAACTACCTGAGTCTTACTCTGATAAGATTGGCTTAAATTTAACATATACACACTCAGTATCTTACCTTTAGAGTGTGAAAAGTGGAAAAGGGGAGGGGGGGAGGAAAGGGGGAATCAATAGAAGAAGGGAAGAAAGAAGGGGAAATGGTAAAGGGGAGAAAGGGGGAGGGGGATTGGATATAGGAAGGCAAACACACTGAAGGTGGCGGGATTCAGAAATAACACACTGGGGAATATGGATAAAGAGAGAAAAAAAGGGGGGAAACACAGAGGGAAGATAACATGGAAGGCAATAAAGAGTTAATAATTTACCCTTCCTATCTACCCTATCTATGCTTCACATGAGTCCTGTACTTGAAGAGCAAACTTTTTCTGTTTGGCTCTGGTCGTTTCTACAGGAACATCTGAAATTCCCTTGTTTCATTGAAAGTCCATCCTTTCCCTTGAAAGAGGATGTTCAATTTTGCTGGGTAGTTGATTCTCAGTTGCATTCCATGCTCTTTGGTGCAAAAACATTTTAATTTAATATAGTCAAAATCATCCAATTTGCAATTTATAATGTACTGTATTTCATTTCTTGCTTGGTCATAAATTTCTTACCTTTCCATAGATGTAACAGAGAGCAATTCTTGGTCTGTTAATTGATGCATGGTTTTGCTCTTTAGGTCTAAATCTTGAACCCATTTTGACCTATTTTGCTATTTTCTGGTATTTTGGTATAAGGTGTGAGATGTGGTTCTAAGCCTAGTTTTTGTCATAATATTATCTAGTTTTCCTATCAATTTTTTTATTATTTTAAATTTTTTTATTTATATTTTTGCAAGGCAATGGCATTAAGTGGCTTGTCCAAGGCCACACAGCTAGGTAATTATTAAGTGTCTGAGACCGAATTTGAACTCAGGTACTCCTGACTCCAGGGCCGGTGCTCTATCTACTGCGCCACCTTAGCTGCCCCTGGATAGAGGATTCTTGATTGAAATCCTAACTCCTTTACATTCTGGAATAGCATATTCGAAGCCCTCTGGTTCTGATTTCCTGATATTTGAATTGCTTTTTTTCTGAATATTTGCAGTATTTTTTCCTTGGTATGAGAGCTCTGTCATTTGGCTAGGATATTCCTGAGAGTTTTCATTTTGGAAAGTGTTTCAGGTAGTAATTGGTGGATTCTTTCAGTTTCTATTTTGCCCTCTCTTTTTTAGGATAACAGGGGCAGTGCTCTTGGATAATTTCTTGAAATATGATGTCCACAGTTTTTGATAATGGCTTCCATGTAGTTCAATAATTCTTAAATTATGTCTCCTTTCAAGGTCAGTTTTGTCTAGCAGGATATTTCACATTTTCTTCTTTTAGTCTTTTGTTTTTATCATTTCTTGATAGCTCATGGAGTTGATAATTTCCTCTTTTCCAATTCTAATTTTTAATGAATTATTTTATGCCTTTTTTCCATTTGGCCAGTTCTATTTTTTAAGGATTAATTTTCTTCAATGAATTTTTATACATCTTTCCCCATTTTTGTTTCTTTTACCAAGCTGTTGACTCTTTCCCCCCAATTCTCTTGTATTACTCTCATTTATTTTCATAAATTTTCTTTTACTTCCTGTAATTTTCTTTTTATAATTCTTTTTAAAAACTTTTCTATAAGTTAGTGTTGGACCCAAGACCAATTTGCATTTTTCTGTGAGGCTTTGTTTTTAGTCATTTTGACACTGTAGTACTCTTAATATTGTATCTTGATCCTCCCTCTCTCCATATTACCTTTCTATAGGCAAGTTGTTTTTGTTGTTATTTTTTATTTTTCTGCCTACTTTGTGAGTTACTACTCTTATGTAAGAGGTGAGCTCTGTTCCTGCACTATCACAGGCTTTTTATGGTCAAGTTCTTCTGTAGTTTGCTAATTTTTCTACCCTTTATCTTGATTGGGAACTTGATACTAATGTTGGATTCTATTCCGAGTGGTGATGAGGGGAGTGGCTGTTCTATCCCAAATTTTAGACATTTTTTATTTCTTTTTTTCAGAGTTAGTTTTGGTGGTTTGAAAGTTTTTGGTATTTTCCAAGATAGTATGATCTTGGGAGAAATATGGCCACTGCTCTCTTAGTCTGTACTCTGATCCCTACTCAGGAAGGGCCTCTGATCCCCTGAGATTGAAATTGATACTGCTCCTTAGGGCTCCTCCTCCCTTGGGACCATAAATAATATTGTTCCTCAGGATCCCTGGCCCCTCAGGAGTAGAAGTGATACTGACCCTCAGGGTTCTCATTCCCTTTTAATCAAAAGTGCTACCCTCCACCCTTGAACTGGGTATAAATAATGGAGTTATCAAACAGTTTTCCCGCAGGGCTCCCACTCTCTCGATTCAAAGTCCTCCTCTCTGTCCTATGACCATGACCCAGAAATAAGTACAAGTAATGGGGTTGCTAATCACTGTCTGATCATGAGTCAAGTATTAACACAGGTGTAATTAAAGGAGAGAATACAAACTTAAGTTTGGCATTTATAACTTTTCATAAGCCAACTCCGGCCTTACATTCTATATTTATTTCACATTATCTCTCTTTTGGCAATATGTATTCCAGCTAAAACTGACCTGAAACTATCTTTTTGCTGCCTTATGTTTGCACAAGTAGTCTTGAATTTCAGGAAGTCTTTCCCTTCCTCTCTTCTGTATTTTATTTAGTTTCTTCTAAGGTTTACTTCAGATCACCTCCTGTTGAAAGCCTCTGTTCAATTTTAATGCTCCCTCTTTACTCAAATGTAGCCCATTATCACTTGGAACTAGAGGGTGTGAGTTTTTCAGCAGAATGTAGAATGCATGAAGACAAGGGGGTCTGCCATTTATGTCTTTGTATTCTCTGTGTTATCACAATGCGTTGAACATCTTAGGTATTAAGTAAACTTTGTTACTATAATTGAGGTTACATTGAATTGAACTGGATGATAGATAATTTTCACCAAGACAGTCAAGGAAGATTCTATGTTAACCTACTAATACATTAAAATTGCATATTAATTAACTTCCTTTTATATTGCTTAACATTTCTTGCCCTTGTTACTTATGTTATAGTTTTATGTTTTGTAATAGCACAGTCACAGATAAAAAAATTAATGCTGAAAATGAACTTTGGGATTAGAAATATATCCCTCTTCCTCTCATTTTCCAGATAAGATTATCAAGACCCAAATAATTGAAGTGGCTTAGCCAAAGTCAAATCGTAATAAGTAAAAAGCCATGATTTGAACTAGGTTTTCTCATTCTAAATTTTGTGGTCTTTCAACTACACTAATAAATTGTACTGCACAAAGAAGTTTATTGGCATTTGTGGGGGGAATATACTATCTACATAAGACTTACAAGAAATGAATACACTATTTTATGTTATACCATGAAGAGTAAACACAATATCAACACAGTTGGAAAATAGTATTTATTGTGTTGCTTTCTTTCCTTGTCTTTCTTGGAACACCAAATGAGGGTCTTTTTAATAAAAGAAACATGCTTATGTATGTGCTTTATAAACACAGGTCAGTGACTGAACCCAGTTATTTGGCTTTCAATTTTTGTCAAGAAAATGTATGTACATTGTTAAAGAAAAATGAACCAGGGCTTGTCTACCCCAAAACCTGATTCAAAAGATCATTTCAATCTGAGTTGAGTAAATGTGTTGGTGATTTGGGTCTGGTGGGTAGGCACACACTGTAAGATTGTTATCTCAGTTAAGAATGTCTTATGTTAACATGACCAGAAAGTATTTTTAAATTATGAAACCATGAGGCAAAAGTTACCCCATGTGGAAAATTCTTCTATTCCTAAAGTAGCTTCTGGGGATAAGAATCATCATGTCTTGAGTAATGTTTCAGGGACAAGTTTTTGTATTGAGAGACTTCATGACCACATAGTTTCATCTTGACCATAAATGTTAAAGGGAGAATGAGTAAGTTTTCTTAGTTGTATGAAAAGAAAATTCAAACATTTTGCAATTCTTTCCTTTGGAGAGTATTTGAAATGGCAGGTCATTTAGCAATATCTTCTATATTCTTTATGGTGAGATCCAGAGATGCAAAAACTGTATTATTCCTATATGTATATATTCTAATATTCTTGTATATTGTCTATACCAGAGGTAATCTTGCTTTAATTCTCCACATTTTTATGTATCCTATTAAAAATCATTTTAGTAATCAACTATGAATTATTCAAAATTATTCATGTCTCCCTATGAATTAGCTGTAGTATAGCTGGATTGTAGGATCAATACATATGAAAAATTACTGAATCAACCCCAAATCTATTCTTTGATCCTTTCTTCTCCTTCCTTTTTGAGAAGAGCACTATATCTTAACTCAGATGATCTCTCCCCTTACTTTTTCCTTCAGTAGCCTTTTCTGATCAATAATGACAACAATAATAATCTTTTTAAAATATCCCAAGATGACTCCAACTTAAAAACAAAAATCAAGAGTTGTGCAATTCCCAAAGGGAAGCATTATTCAGTAGTAAATTGCTCCCACTAGAATCCACTGAATTTTACACATATCCAGAATTGCTTTTGTAATAAAAAATAAATGTTCTATAAGTGGCAGTACTTAGAGAATATCACTAACATAAGTCTAGTCAATTCTGTACTTAGAAGTCACTTTCTTAGGTTCCCTTTTATGTTTCATCTTCCTGAGTCACTGTCACTTAACTACATGACTTTATTTCACATCATTCTATGTTTGATAAGTATTATTTTAATTATACTTTATTTATGATTTAAATGTTACTTCATTTAATTTCCTTATTGGTTCAGGGTTATTATATAATTTTTACTTTAAAAGACATTGATTATATTGATCAGAAGTCTTTTAAATGTATATAAAGTAACTAGATTATAAGGACCTTCCTGTATGAGTTCTGGCTAAAGGCATTCCCCTGTTTTTTTTTTCTTTTTGCTTCTATCATCTCCCCAACTTTGATCTTGTTTATTAATGAATCTGTGGCTAGCCCATGAGACTGTTTATTAGTGAATCAGTGGTTACCTCAAGACTCTCTCATTTGTAAGATAAAAATTTAAAGAACTAGTACATTTTAAGGAAGATATAACCCCCTCCTCCAAAGAAAATGCAATACAGCAATTCCAAACTACTAATTATTTAAAATTATTTTAAAAAGCAACAATAAAAAGTAAGATAACAGTGGGAATTATGAATAAAGAGGACACATGCTGCCAACTTTATAATACATTAGTAGTCAGAAGTCTACTCTACTTAAAATTGCTAGTGAAATTTAGGGGAGATTAGGATCATGTCTGCTGGTATTCATTTTTGAAAATCCCCATAAATGAAAATGAGGATCAAAATCAGAATATGAGGAATAGAATCAGTGCCTGTCAGTTGTATAAAAATGGAGTAGTAAATATATAGAGTCACTCAGAAAAGGGTGAAAGAAAATGATGATTCTTACTTGTATGTTTTTCCAAAAATCTTTACAGCCTACTGGGAAAATGCTAGACATAGACAATTTGGAAATTTCTTCCAGGAAGTCTATATTCTTATCTTTTTTTGGCAAAGGAAAGTAAATACAAAAGGAAAAATACTCTAAAGCTAGTATCATAGGAGCCACAGTATCTCATCTCAGTGTCACACTCCTATTTAAGAAACACACATACATGCAAATCCCACAAAAATGTTTGGAATTTCCTCCATAAAAAATAAGGAAAATAGTATAAAGCCATGTTCTTCAGTTATTGAAATCTTTCTCTTTTTCTCTCTGCTATATTTAATATGATCAAATTCCATCTAGCTTTAAACACTGAGCTCATAACCCAGGAGCTCCTCTTTCTGGCTATGAGATATGACTATGCAGATCAAAAATGCTAAAGACAAACTGCTTCCCCAACCACCCAGACTTGAGCTGTTTCCTTTCCTTTCTTTCTCTTGTGGAGAGGGCTATAACCGATTTTTGGTTCACATAAAAGTGTACAGTGTTAACTAGGTGACATATGGGTGGAGGAAACATTACTGATTGTCCACTGCAGCAAGGGAGGCAGAGTTTCCATAGAGATAAGAAGCAAAAGTGCTCCATGCAACCTAATTGGTATGCATCTCCAGATCAGGTTCATTGTGCTTTTGCTAATGACAGGGTTGTCTCAGTAATAAGGATGGTGCACTGGAGAAATTTGCTGCCTTGGTATATTTTTCCCTGGCAGAAAACTACTTAGAGACTGTAGTCAGTAAGAAGAGTGACTGGCAGGCTGAAGGGGCTGCTTAGCAGCATATGGGGGAAGGCTGGCGCGCGGTGCCACATGCATATGGCTGCCATTAAACTCCAGCTTTGCGCTTTGTGTATTTCTGGTCCCATGCCAGTAAGCCCACCTGCTGCAAGAATACTTGTAAAGCACAACTCAAAAGTGATTGAAAAGCTACTAGAATAAACTGTAATAACACAGTGCTTCACAGATGGGACATAATTGCAAGCTAAAGTGTACAGCCTCTGCAGTAATGAAAACACGAGCCATTAAATTAAAATCATAAGGGAAAAAACTATAAAAGTCTGTTGATTTTTTTTAGTTTTATTGCAAAAACTTCAATTTTCCTGCCCTCATTAATCAAATACCATAAAACTATAGTGTTACTTTGTTCTAGTGGAGATTCAGGCAATTAAAATGATGAATGTTGATTAAAATGATGTAACTTTTGTTATTTACTTACTTGGGGAACTGAAACTCTTGACAACATGAGCAATGGAATACTGACATGTATCTATCAATTTGCAGATTAAAGAGCCATCCTTACTTCATGCCGAAAGTTTAAGCCATAAAAGTTAGTTTGTCTTGGATTAGGGGAGAGGGATAATGCTTTATGCTAACATGAATATTGATAAACATGCTAAACCAGGCAATTCTTCTTCATTAGTATGCTTTTTTGGGGTGATATTAGTCATTTTTTTTTAATTTTTGGACAATTAGAAAAGACTTGCAAAACTATGTAAACATATCAACTACTTGAGAAATATCAATGCAATTTTAATTAGTGGTAGTGTGGTAATAATGAAATCACTAATCTGACATGTAATTAGTTGTACGGTGTGTATGAGTGTTATGTGGAGTTGAATGAGCTCCGCGGGACTCTAATACATTCTGGCCTCTTAAGGCGGTTTCTAGTGCTGAGAGGTTTGACAGAGCCATCTTTGTTCTGTTCCCTTTCTGTGGGTGGGCAGCTCAAGGAGAAAGAAACATTTGTTTCACAGTAGTTCCCGAAGTAAACAGGCTTTAAAAGACGTTTTTTTTATTTTTCATTATGCATTTCTTTCGCATCCATCATTGCAAAAGCTTATAGGATATGTTTTAAACAAGCTGAATAATTTTCAGCTGGTTAAAATCAAATCAATATAAATAGATATGCTTTTAATGAATGAACATAGGTGAATATTTCATATACTCCTACAGATATAGTGTTTGGGGAAAATGGTCTGGGATTTTAGAAAAGTGAGTAGTTGGTTTTTTTCCCCCTCTCCCCCTTCCCTTTAAGATGACATTATTGCATTTCTATATTAATGGGAAGGTTTCTTTCTTAGAAGAGGGTCTTGGCAGACACTAGAGGTGCTAATGAGTCATTCAAAAAAATACAAGTCTGGCTCTTCCTCCTTCCAAGACCTTACCAAAACATGCACTTCCAAAGGATTCTATATTTAACGGCTAACTGAGAACTCAGAATAATTTAGTATCGGGCAATTTAGAAAGAGAGATGAAAAAAAAACCCAAAACAAAACTGTGAATCGCAATGGTCTGGGACTCAAAGTTATCCAGAAAAGAGATTTATAAAAAATTGTCTCTCAGAAAGAAATCCCTGCCTTAGGTTTGATCAATATGACTTTTTTGGAAGAAACATTTTTTTGCAAGTGAGAACAGATCACCAAGATATTATCTGAATGAGATCAGCCTTTTCTTGAATAAACAGACATGTTGTGTTGTGCTCACATTCAGTAAATTTAAGGCTTGCTTGAGTGATTACAGTCAAATTATTGTCAGGCAGAAATATCCAGGTGCAGACAAATAAACAGGAGGCAAAGGGCTCCTAATCAGTTACTCATCATTATTTCTGATAGTTGGGCTTTCCTGCCATCCTTTACAGAAGAATAAAGGCTCCTCCATGTGTGGGATAATCTAATTAGCACTGTCCTCTTGGTATTTCACTACCTGGGTGCTATTGCTATTTTATCGATAGTGGATCTATTTATGTTCAGGATCCTAGTGCAGTTCTCTGAGTTCCTTGCCAGAATCTTTTGTGGCAAACTATTGGATATGGCATTCTCTGGCATCCAAAATAAGATGAGAAAGATGAGGACTTGTGAATGATTGTCAAACTGCTCATTCATCCTACTTTTTAAATGAGTGTCTTGGCAATTTAGCATCTGCACAGCTGTCTCTAGAAGGGTGATATGTCTCCTATGTAAAAGTTACTTAGGTCTCATTTTCCTAGAGTGTTTTATCCTTGGGCTAGCCAATGACAGAAATTTGATAGTGGTGGCCCACAAGTGTTAAAATAAGTAGATTGGGGGTGGGTTGTTTTGAAATTTGGTGAAGGCATTTTTATCTCTGACAAAAAAAGAAACTTTAAAAAAATCAAGATAGGTGTTTTCATCCCACTTTGATATATTTTGGCGAACAAAGCTGCTGCAAGACTTCTTAATGGTGATGACAGATAAGAGTAGGTATATTGCTTTAAATTTTCATCTGGAGGCATCAAAGTTCCATTGTTTTGTGCATTGTGTCCTCTGCTACATAACTGAATGCATTGACCTGCTATATCTGAATGGCAAAATACTTTCTCCTCTAAACATTTAAAGTGATATACACCTATTTTAAGCAGGATGGAGAATGCTATTCATATTATGATTTTCTCCCCCGGCTGAACAACTATAGTAATAAGGATGAAGAGCATCTGCTTTAAGTTTAGAAATTGGTGGACAGACCAGGTTTGGTCCCTTCTGAAATACTGGAGAACTATTTAAAAACCAGCAGGCTACTTCTGAAGCAATGTGATGTAATAACAACAATTTACCTATTGTCAGTGGAGAGAAAGTGATGGATAATTCATGACAAAATGAATAATTTTAGAGTATTTGGAATCACTTGAACTGAAATTAATTTTTATATTGCTTCCCTGGGTGCCACTGTACATCCCTGCTTACTATATTGTCAAGAGATAGTCTATTTTGAAAATTCATTCAAATAAACTGTGTTTAAATGAACATATGTGAGAATTATTTTATAGAGCATGTACTAAGACATTCAGGTAATAGAGTAACTAGAAGGACTTGCATATGTTAACTGCCACATGATAATTTATAGTACATTTTGACTGGCTTCCCAAGAAACCTGCTTAAATATACACATAAGATATACATATATATATTATATATATATATAATATATATATGTCTTCTAAGATGACACTGTACAGAAAGCTCTGAATATCCCAGCATCATGACAAAATACCCTACTGATAGATAAAAGGCATATAGAAAACCTACCAAGATGAGATCATAAAACCGTATGCAACTTTCCTTGTGTTGGTTAACTTGACTTGATGAACACTTGTTGGATTAAAGGGGATTGATTTCTATGGAAGATTTCTTGTTTGTCTTCATTCTTTCTAATTCTCAAAATGCAATTTTGTTTATTTACCATCAGCTTCAAGGACTATAGACCATTATTTTAGAAAAGAAACTTCTAAGTGTTGGACACTTGAATAATAAACCTGCCATCGGATAATATGGTACCATTTAAGTTTTTTAACAAAAGAAATTTATTAGCTTTCAAATTGATTATCCTTTTTAATCTTCATCAATCAATAAACATTTATTTAGTACCTACTATGAACCAGACTCTGTGTGAGATGTTTGGAATGAAGAGATAAATGACATTATCCATTCTTGAGAAGATGTTTCCAAAAGTTAATCTGATTTTTGGGGAATCAAGATATCACATGAATAATACAATGATATACAATCTTGATGTTGGCAATCCTGTGTATTTTTTGCAATGTTGCTGAAAAGATAGAAAGGGCCTTTGTTGTTCTGTTTTTTTACTAGGAGACATTTTGCCACTTTTGACATCTTTCTGTTTTATGAAAGTGGGTATTGTTATCAATATATCAAGACTGGTGGTGTTAAATTCTTTCTGCTCATGAAAAAATATGGGAATGGTAAAACTACATCATTTCCTTTCACATTTGGGTAATATTAATTTAAAAACAATGTTTACATTGTTTAAAGTTGCCCACTTTTGGAAGGAACCAGACTTTTATATTAATAAAATGAATTACTTACAATGAGAGTACAACTCTAGGTAATAGAAATATTTGATCCTTATATTTAATCCCTATAAAACATAAAAGGCATCTACATATACTTCAGTGACATTGACGTTAACTTTACATTGGCTGTCATGGAAATATTATCAATAATATTAGGATTATTAATTTAAAATTTATAGAGATTTAAGGGGTGTTTTAGTTCAGGGATCAGGAAGCTGGGGTCTGCTCTACTGCTTGTTTTAGACTGTTCCCAGTTAAAATGGTTTGATTTTAAAATCCAATAAATCTTTATTTAAAAATATAAAAAAAATTCTTAGCTGAGGGGTAAACAAAACTGATAGTCCAGCCTTTTTATTTTGAAGAAACTGAGTCCCAGGAAGGTTAGGTGGCTTGCTTAAGGTCATACAAATACTGTCTGAGTTAAGATTTGAACTCAGGTCTTCCAATGATAGTGCTCTTTCCATTATGCTATAATACCTCCTTTTCCTTGGACTTTTTAAAAAAATTTTTGTTTGGAAGAAACACTTTTATCGGTGACATGCTTTAAAACAAACCAAAAACCTCCACTCTTTGCTTAGCAGCTAGAATCAATTTCTTTTATCTCAGTAATGCCTCTTCTGTTACCTAATGAATTTCATTAGACCTTTGCATTTTCTTCCTCCATCTGCTTCCTCCTTGGCAGTTTCTCCTATATTCTTTTCTGTTCAGCATTCTCTTGATACCCATTTCATTAACTATTCCTAAGAATTTCTAATGCTTTGACTCAGAACCATTTTATTACCAACAGCATTATGATCACCATAGAACACCAGCCCAATATGCTCATTTGATGAGTTTATTTTTTCCCCTCCAGTGTGTCACATCGTGATAGTCTGCATGGCGCCACTCTGGGATACTCCATGAATCTAATTAATTCCAAGACACATTCAAAAAGAGGACTTTTTTTTTTTAAGGCTTTGACTTCATCCCTTTGGAGGTGAATATATATTCAAATGATTAATATGACAAGTTATGATTTTAGGGGCATGTCAAAAGGTATTAATAATGATGGTTCTATCCTATATTTGACAGCCAAGCTATCCCACTGATGACTCTGAAATTTAAGCATAACTATTTCTGCTGGCGGCACTTATAACAATATTCTGAGTTTCCACCTGGAGAGGGCTCCACTTCCTAGGGAAAGCTATTGAAATTATTGGAAATAGCTTTTATTTTCTCACCACAGACATTTATTGATTAAACAAACATTCCCATTAGTTCTTCAACTAATCCTTGTATAGCCTAGTCTCTAGTCCTTACACTGTACTGGTCCTCTCTCTATATGTGACGTCTTCTTAAAATGCGGTGCCCAAAATTGAAATCAATACTCCACTACTGTTTTGAGTTTGCCAGGATCCAGGTAGACTTTTACCTCAGGACTTCTTAATCCTGTGATTTTATTAATATATCCTCCAATTGAGTTAGTATCTTTGACTGGTTTGGTATACTCGATTCACTTTAAACATGTTATCAACTAAAATAAAAACTTTTTGACACTAACTTATGTGACCATCTCACAGTTGTGCATTTGATTTTTAATACAAATTTAAGTTGTTATATTTATCTCTATTATATTTTATTTTTTATCAAATGTGGTCTATTGTTTTACTGTCTCAAGATTCTTACTATCCACTTTGTATTAGCTATCTGTTCAACTTTATAATTTATATTATTTTATAATCATTATGTTCATAAATCCATTTAAGCTATTTGTTTTGAAAAATGAATAAAACCAAGGACATTTCTCTAGGATTCTTCACTTTTAAGAGCTTGAAATCAGTCTATCCATCCAACAGCTATTAGGTATGATCCTTCCAGTTTGTAATACACATAATTGTGCTTATTATCTAACTTATTTCTTTTCCACCTGGATTCTCTCAGTAATGTGATCAAAAGCCCTGCTAAAAATCCAGGCATGTTTTATCTTTAATATATCTTTGTTCACATAGTGGTAGATGCTAATAGTAGTAAGTCTGTCAGGACATATACATATACATATATATATATATATATATATATATATATAAAATAAAGTAAAAGGAATTCATGGTGGTCATTATTTCTCTTTCTATACAGAAAATAATTTTGCCAGGGATCAAAGTTCAATGCTTATAATATATAGAATTCTATTTTATTCCACTTTTTTTGAAAATTGATATATTTATCTATTCCCAATCCTGTCATATCTCTGGCTGAAAGATCACCAAGGGCAATTCAGCAATTTTTTTTCAGTCCCCTAGGATATGCATTCATCTTAAATTAATTGAAGATAATTAGTTCCTTTTTTAAAACCATTACGTCTCATACCGTTTGTTGTAACCTCCTGTTTTTTTTCTTCATAGAATGATAGATTTAGAACTATATAGGACCACAGTGATTACCTGGTTTAACCATTAGATTTTTAAAGATAGAGAATCTAAGTAAAATCACTTGATATATGTTATATTAGGTAATATCTATCAAAATACACAATAAGTGTAAATCTTTCACACCACACTGTGAAGACTAAAGAGGGTATACTATGAATATTTTCAGATACTGTATCCTTTATTTTGTGTCTCATAATCCTTGTACTTTCCCTTTTTTCCTGAGTCATGTCCTATATTCATGTCCTTGTATATGCTTTACTTCAAACACAGAAATTCTTGCATAAGGGAAGTAATTTTTCCTTATGGATGGATAATGAATATGGAGCATGGGTTGGCATAGACATAGCTCTAGGGATGGAAGTTAAAATGAAAGTTGAGATGGAAATGAAGAATTCGATGGCTATATTTATAGAGGGTGAGGTTAGAAATGGAGCTGAGGGCTTGAGAATGAAGTTCTATCCTGGTATTCCTTTAACTGTGATGATCATAATGATGGATCAATAATCATCAGTAGAAGCCCCACAAAGTAAAATTAATCTGCATGATACAGTTCAGCTATACAAATAATTTTAGATGAATCCAAACCACAAGCATTATCATTATTATGAAGGGAGAGTTCACTAATGTTAAATTGCATGAAGAATCAACACAGAGTGTTTTCTTCTTATCTGCACCTAGAGAGATGCCAACTATACACTGAAAGTGCTAATAATTGCTGATATTTCATGATATTAGTTTAGTGATAATAATGTGACAAATGTCTGTTTATTTGCCTCTGAGATTGATCAGCCAAAGGTCTAAGCAGTTTGGCCTTCAGCCACAACACAGGCAATAGGAGCCAGTGTTTTAAAAGAGCCAAAATAAACTTAGTTATTTGTTGTTGTTGTTTTCCCTCAAGATTTAGTGGAATATGGCGAATTTGTTGCTTATTTAGATAAATGAGGAAGGAATTTTTCCTCTTCTTTATGACGATTGACATTTTTGGTAGAAATTTATTTGAAATGGTCTAAGTTTTACTATTAGAATAATGAATTTCTTAAGGATGAGGTTGCACCTTTTATTTCCTCTACAACTCTTAGGTAATGCGCAAGATATAGACATCACTCAACACATAATTCTTAAAATATATGCATATGATCATGGGGTTTCCATGAACAATTTGATGAGATTAATGAAAGGTAAATAGGGTAATTAGTATTCATCAGAGAATTCCCTATTCAACTTGAATTTATGAGATTTTAGAATATTTGCTTACCCATCATTTTGGAAGGAATGGCTTTTGGTGTCTTTTTGGAGTATTAGTTTGCATCCAGGATGAACTAATTACTTAAGAATCCTAGGAGCATAAACTTTTGTTAGAAGAACCACTGTTTTACACGGAAAAGACATCTCCTTTGGGGAATCAGTAGGAATTGACACTGCTTTTAGCTTCCTTGTAATAGAAGCAAATAAATACTCATTCACATGAACAAGGAGGAAAGTTCCTGGGTGCCTTTGCCTTTCATGTTTTTCTTTCTTCTAATATCATATCAAAATCCAGAAACTGGAGGATAGATTTTACAAGTCCAGGAGATAACCCCAGCTAGTGTAGTGGTGGTGGTAGACCAGAAATTTCACTAGAAACCCATGGCTACCTTGCAAACAAAGTCTCACCCAATAACCTGAACTCTCATATTCTGAGGAATTCATGTCCTAACATCTATTCTTCTATCAGAGAAGGAATATTTCTTAGATAATTCCAGCCCTGAAATTAAATTTGAGTATTTGGTCCTCTATTCAAAGGAAGGGACCTTTTCTGAGTAGGATGATTATTGGAAAGTAAGGAGAGTTAATTAAGAATATGTTCCCTGCAGCTGAAGTTCCCAGAAGGCAAGAGCTTTTTTGAAATCATAACTTGAAGGAGCAAAAAGATGTGTTTGCAGCATCATGGATTATTGCAGCAAATTCAATTCTCATAGTTAAGGGGTTGCCTTTATAGAGTGTGCTTTTCCCCAGGGTGGCAGAATATCAAAGCAATCATAGAATGCAGGTAGATGATAAGAAAGATTCATACAAATATTAGTATTACAACCCCAAGTTGTTTCCTTCAAGGAGAGTCCAAATCACAGATTGACCCTATAAATCTGTAGAAGGACTATTATAGTCATGTGGGAAAAAATGTTTATAAGGAGGAGAATTTTACTGGTCTTGGCAAAAGGAGGTATTAGGAGTCTTTTATGTTTGTTACATTTGTTTATGGACACCCATGCATCATTTGTTTGTTTTGCATTTTTCATGGATTAAAATTAAAGCTATCCTATACTTAATGCCATTGTGATCTTGAATGCTTATATGGGAGTTAGAAAATGTCTTTTATCAACATCTATGGAAAGCTGGACAAGAATTATTCATGAACTAAAATTCAAACTTTCCTGAAACAAACTGTAGGTGCAAACAATACAAGCTAAATTAATAATGATTTTTTTGGTCAGATCTAAGATTGAGTCATGGGAACTCTGGACCATAAGTACACTTAATTAAAAGTTGTTTAGGTAGAAGCAATTGGGATTAATAATATATTTATTTTTAACTTTGACTCTATTGACCTTAGAATTATATAAATATTGATATCATCTATGAGTATTTTATATTTATAATTTCAGGCTTTAATATTGGTTAGAAGGTACCACTCCCCCCAGGAAAGCCTCAAGATTTCATAAATTACTGCCTTAAAACATTATTTCTCAAAATATGATCTATTGACTAGCTCAAAATACAAGGGCAGGATGCTCTGGGATTTGGTGCAGTTTTCTGACAGCAGAGGGAGAAAAAAGAAAAGAAGGCATGGGCTATTTACTTTGAGTCACTTTAATCCTAGAAGCTCACCAACTGAAGCTTGGCAGAATTGGATAGTTACCACATTACTGCTATTATCCCTGCCAGCTTGGCAAAGAAAAAGACACAGTTGAATCCCAACACATTTCTGCTTTGGACCAAGGCTAGGAAGGTTGCCTATGGACACAAAGAAGGAGAAAGGAGAAGGAAATGTTGTGAAGAGTCTTACTGAAGGCAATTATATCCTGCATATACAATATTCTGGTCTTTCTGCCTCCTCCCTACAGAAAACCAGTCATAAATAATTCCCTCATCCCCTGCAATATAAAATTGCACTAAAGCTTTTTGGATGAAGAGTGTATGATCAGATGTTAAGGATGTTATAGAGGTGAATCCAGTGTGTTACCATTTGGACAGGATAAATTTTTAAGTTCCCCAAAATTCTCTTATTCTGGGATCATGGGAGATGGATTTGGAATTTTGATTTAGTAGTTGAAAATTGGAACAAGGGAGGGAGGTAATCTGAAAATAATTTTCATTTAAAGTTAGCAGCATAGACACCATAAAGCCAGGACCAAAAAGCATATTTCCAACATTTTTGATTAGTAAATTTTTTAAAGTTTTTACAAGGCAATGGGGTTAAGTGGCTTGCCCAAGGCCACGCAGCTAGGTACTGATTAAGTGTCTGAGGCTGGATTTGAACTCAGGTACTCCTGACTCCAGGGCCAGTACTCTATCCATTGTGCCACCTAGCCACCCTGATTAGTAAATTTTAAGGGGCATGTCCTTATATGCATAAAGCTTTGCTAGGTCAGTGGGGGGAAAGAAGTTATGTATAAGGCATGATAGTAGCTACATATTTATGACTCTCTTTTTAAATGGTGAGTTGATATACATACATATATATATATATATACATATATATATGTATATATATATATATATCCCTGGAAGTAAGTATATGTACATGTATGAAATTATATGAAAATATGTATATGTTTATTCATATGTAATTAGAGATAGCTATATCTATATATTTAAATAAAATATATGCTTGCTATTTATGATTAAGAGACAAAGAGTAGAATACAGTCATTAAATGTCAGTATATGGAAGGAGAAGTTACGAAGAGACATATGTTGACTTTAAAAAAGGGAAAACATTCTAACCAATCAAAATTTGCTGCTTCTGATGGAAGCAAGTTTCTCAGTAAAATAACATCTAAAAATTAAGAGAAGCTTAGCTAGGTGGTGCAGTGGATAGAGCACAGCACTGTAGTCAGAAGTTCAAATCCAGCCTCAGATACTTAATAATTACCTGTGTGACCTTGGGCAAGTCATTTAACTCTATCTTGCAAAAAAATTAAATAAATAAAATAAAAATTAGGAGAATATAGTATTTATCTGTCAGCTCTATGTATAAGGGAAGAATTTAGAACCAAACAAGGGATAGGGGGTATTATGGGATGCAAAATGGATATTTTTAGAAAGATTTTATTTATTTTGAGTTTTACAATTTTTCCCATTCTTGCTTCTCTCCCTACCACCCCACATAGAAGGCAGTTTGTTAGTCTTTACATTGTTTCCATGGTACACATTGATCCAAATTGAATGTGATGAGAGAGAAATCATATCCTTAAGGAGGAAAAATAAAGTATGAGAGATAGTAAAATTATATAATAAGATAATTTTTTTTTCTAAATTGAAGGTAATAGGTTTTGGTCTGTTCAAACTCCACAATTCTTTCTGTGGATACAGATGGTATTCACCATTGTAGATAGCTCCAAATTGTCCCTGATTGTTGCACAGAAGGAATGAGCAAGTCCATCAAGGTTGATCATCACCCCCATGTTGCTGTTAGGGTGGGCATTCTTTTTCTGGTTCTGCTCATCTCCCTCAGTATCAGTTCATGCAAATCCTTCCAGGCTTCCCTGAATTCCCATCCCTCCTGGTTTCTAATAGAACAATAGTTAAAATGGATGTTTTTGATTATGTTAAATTAAGAAGTTTTTGCATTAACAAAACAAATGCAGCCAAGATTAGAAGGAAAGCAAAAAACTGGGGGAAAATTTTTTACAGCAAGTGTCTTCAATACATAGAATACTGAACCAATTTATAAGAATACAAATAATTCCTCAATTGATAAATGGTCAAAGGATTTGTACTGATAATTTTCAAAATGAAGAAATCAAAGCTATCTTTAGTCATGAGAAAAAATGCTCTCAATCATTATAGATTAAAGAAATACAAATAAAAACAACTCTGATGTACCACTTCACACTTATCAGATTGGCTAATATAAGAGCAAATGTTGAAGTGGATGTGGAAAATTGGGATACTAATTTAACGATGCTGGAGATTTGAACCAATCCAACAATTAACACACACACACACACACACACACAGAATTGAAAACTGGGGGAATGCTCAATTGGGGAATGACTGAACAAGTTGTGGTATGTGATGACTGATAGAATACTATTAAGCTATAAGAAATGAGTAGGATGCTTTCAGAAAAATCTGAAAAGTCTTATACAAACTGATGCAGAGTGAAGTGAGCAGAACTAGAATAGGGTACTCAGCAGTAGCTATATTCTAATGATGATCAAATGTAAATGACTTAGTTATTCTCAGCAATCCGATGATCTAAGAGAATTCAGAAGGATTTAGGATGAAAATTAATATTCACCTCCAGAAAAAAGATGAAATCTGAATCCAAATTGAGGGAAAAAATTATTTTTCTTAGTTTTTTGTTTGTGTTTTCCTTTAAAATATGAATAACATGGAAATCTGTTTTACATGACTGCATATGTAAAAGCTATAACAAATTCCTTGCCTTCTCAATGAGGGGAAAGGGAGATGATTTGTAATGAAGTAGATAGAGCTCCAACCCTGGAGTCAGGAAGACTTGAATTTAATTCCAGTCTCAAGTACTTTCTATCTGTGTGACCAAGGTCACTTAAAACACTGCCTTAGTTTCATCATCTGTAAAATAAACTGGAGAAGGAAGTGGCAAATCATCCCAGTATCTTAGACAAGAAAACTGCAAGGATCACAAGGAGTTAGATAGGACTGAAAAATGACAAAATAACATGTATGAAGAACTGTGCCAAGCACTTTATATTATCTCATTTGATCCTCACTACAATCCTGGTGATAGGTGCTATCATTATCTCCATATTACAGATGAAGAATGGAAACAAAGAGAGGTTAAATAAAATCACTTGATCAAATGACTTAGTAGGTATTTGAATCAGGATTTGAACTCAGGTCTTCCTGATTCTCAGCCCCTCATTCTATTCACTATATATCATCACCCTTCCAGGCTGGATGAATATTATAAAGGAATGTTAAGGAAGGGACTCTTACATTATATTGGCTTGAGACAGAGTAAAATAATGGTAGAATTTGTACAGTTTGGAGAAGCATTCTATTGGGGGAGAATAGAATGAACAGAACAGCTTTTTTTTTAATCTATAAAAAATTTATTTGGGTCCAAGGTTTTTGTTGTCTTTTAGATGTAAGTGTTATGATCTAATAAAAATTTAAAGTTCATTTGGAAGGTACATGGCTAGACCAATCAGACTGGAGCAAAAATCCATGGCTTGGCAGCATTGGGAGATGTAAGAAAAAAGTTTGAGATCATTTTATTAAAGTCCCTATTATTAATTTAGAGAACTTAGACCTATAAGCCATGGAGAACTACTGAATGTTTACAGAAGATTAATTAAAGGGAGTGTGCCTTTTGGATTGAGGAAAGGAAGAGTGAAAGCAGAAAAATACAATCAGGCTTTTGTAATCATTTAGGTTGAGGCTGATAAGAGACTGAACTAGGTTAGTGGCAATTTGCAATGATTTTCTGCCTTACTGCCATAAGACTGTGGTGTTTGAGTAAATGAAGTTTCGACACCTTTCCTTCATGCAGAACACTACTGGTTTGAAATTTCCATTACTCCTATGGAGGGAGCAGCAATTTATTTTCTTGTCTCTTGTCTTCAATTATGCTTCCAACCATGGTGAGCCTATTACCCCAATCATAACTTAAAACAATTGGAATGTACATGGATCTCAACTCATGGATGACAGCACCATTGGGTTGGGCTTTTTGTATGCATGTGTGCACTGAGTGAGAAAGGCCTCTCTTTTTCCAGCAAGATACAAATTTGAATGTGAAATGTCATTAGAACTACTTTCCACTAATACGTTTCTTTTTAGAATAACAAAAACACATCAGTGGTAAGTTTCAGTGTTATTTTTAATAAAAGAAAACCCTCTAATTTACATATATTTAAGGCTAAGTAAATGAAAATGCATTATGTTACCACTGTTCTATTGAATAATGAACCCATAGGGTTCAGAAGCATAGAAGAAAGTTCTGTTTTTCAAACCTCCTCCATCCACAGCTCTTGCTCTGAATCCGCCATTGTGAGAATGCAAGGTCACCAGACTGCCCTGGTTTTATAAAGACAGAATTGGTTGTGGACAATTTGAACTGGGTGAATATTTTGCTGAGAAAGGGCTCAGTCAAACACTTCTCTGGATCAAGGGGAGTCTGGGACCAGGACAAATCACTTTACTTCTCTGGGCTCAGTTTCCTCATCTATAAAATAGGGGAACAAAAATGGATGCCCTTTAAGACCCCTTGGCAGTCACCAATTAGTATATAAACTCCTTAAGGGAAAAGTAATATATCATTTTTCTATCTTTGAGACAGGAGTAAAATAATGGTAGAATTTGTACAGTTTGCAGAAGCATTCCAATTGGAGAGAATAGAATGAACAGAACCTAACATCTATCAAAGACATGCATAAATGCATAAAGGTTCATTATTAATATTTGTTAGAAGTTGAATTTGAATTTTCAAAGACACAGGGTATTCACCACTATCATATTTCTTTTCTCTAATTTTGAGAGTTTCATCTGACCACCCGCAGAGAATAATAAATATTACAACCAAAAGAAATGAATTGGGGCAGCTAGGTTACACAGTGGATAGAGCACCAGCCCTTGGAGTCAGGAGTCCCTGAGTTCAAATCTGGGCTCAGGCACTTAATAATTACCTAGCTGTGTGGCCTTGGGGAAGCCACTTAACCCCAATTGCCTTGCAAAAAAAATAATTAATTAATAAATGAACAACATATTATGTGCTTTCAATGTACAAAACATAGCGTTTAGTCCTGAAGATCTAAAGAGAAAATTAAAACAGCCCTTGATTTCAAGGAGCGCACACTCTAGTAGATTTCATCCATACTTCAAAAGGGAAAGTCCTCTAATCCCTAGGGTAAAATGGCAGAGCTCTTGGCAGGATGTATTTTATTGCCATTATCTTTGGTAATGCTATATCTGTTTCTGAAAGTGAGCCATTGGACAGTTCTGGGACCCTTGGTAGTGAGAACTTTATTTTCTGGGTCTTCAACTACTCTTGCAGCTGATGAGGAAGTGACCACTGGAGTAGCTGCAGAGATATTCCCAGATCACATTTCTAGCAGGATTACTCAATGAGTTGTTGGAAGGAACTTTAATAATTATCGTGAATCTCTTTTCATTTAAGAGATAAAGAAAGAGAGACTTGTCTAGGTCACAGTAGTGACTTGTATTTTCTAATCCAGAGCATTTTCTATCAAAACCTGAAGAGTCAGTGATTTATGCTTGCATCTTCATTGCCCTCCAAATATTCAATTGCTGGTATAACCTCAGTCTGACCCTTGAGAATTTGTACTCCTTTTGCAACCTTAGAAACATTGAAGGTCTTCCCCTCTTAAACTGATTTTTTTGAAAGTCAGTCAAGACATTGTTTGCCTTGATTCTTACCTAGCTTTTAATCACTGAATGTATGTTGCCTCAAACAAGCTGAGATTTAGGATAGACCTTATCTTACAAAGGTCAAGGTCTCCCACTGTATCTGGGTCATTGCCAGTTATTCTGACTTTTGTTTTGACACAACTGGACTCTGATGACTCTGGAGCAGAGAGTGAGACTGAGTGTCTTGTACATGCCTGTCTCACTTAAACCCAGTTCACTTGTAAGTCATGACATTGCTCCTCTTCTAAATGAAGGGAGAGCAACAAACAAGATTATATGAACAACAAGGTATTGAATCCCTTGTCAGATAGCTCAAGTATCGTTAGAACCTCTTCTCTTTTCCCTTCTGAGGGAAATGGAATAGAGATACTGTCTCAGAAAAACAAACTAATTTCATTTTCTCAATTTGGATGGATGAGTGGGGTAGAGGAAGGGGAAAGTCCATTAAAAAGATTTTCCATCCCAATTTCCACATGCCCCTTGAAAAATCTCTACTCAGTAGTCAGCACATGGCCAGTCTATCCCTAGACTTCTAGAAGGAAAATAAAAACCTTTGGTAAGGTTTCAAAAGTTAATAGTAGTTTGCTATAAATAAATGTTGACATTTTTAATACTTCTTTGATAATTAATATCTCCACAATAATTTGACTACTTGATAGTTTACAAACTAATTTATTGATTGGCAGTTTAATTGCAATTTAAATGAAAGGGTATCTTTATGGAAAATATAATTGACCCTGAAAAAGGTTTCATGGATCTCCAAGATATCAATTGGCTTTGCAGCAAGAAAGCATAAGAAATTTAATCTAGGGCTGCTGTTGCAGGACCTCTATGCTGGCTAGGCATTTTGGACTTAGCCCAGTAATCAATATGATGGAGTATAGCTCCCTACCTATCCTGGGTCTGGAGGTGCTTATTCTTATTTCTCAAGTCCTACTGACCCATGCTGGAATTTGAGAGAGAGAAGACTTTAGCAGAAGCAGAAGCAGGGTTACAGGGCAGTGGAGGTGATGGGAAAGGTAAAGAGTTTCTTCTCCTATTGTCCCTACATCTGTGGCCTGCATAAACCTTTCTCTACCTCTTTGCTTATCTCCATGCACTACCACCATGACTGCCACCTTTCTCTTCAAGTGATTTTTACCCTAGATAAAGAAATTTCTAGTTATTGCACTAACTTGCTGAAAAGGAAAAGAAACTTGCTGTTTTTCTTTTTCTTTCTCTCTCCTCTTGTGTGTCTTCAATCATTTGGTCCCTCTATCATCTGATCCTACTTTGTGATGAATATACTACATGATTTGTTGAGTAAAGACTCACTGGCTGGTCAAGCTGTTGGTCTGCACTTATACCCTAGTAAGATGCCACTTTAGGACAAACAGCTGAGCTAACATACGATATGAAAGCAAAGGCAGACTGGTCTGTCCCCTGGCCTTTTGGTGACATTTACAGTTTCTCTGCAAGGACATGCTCTTTTCTCTCTGTTTCTATTTTCTCTAGTTAATCAGGTGACTTGAAAAGAAGTTAGATAAGGGTATTGTTTGCATTGACAACATCCTGATGATACTGTCTGAGAAGATCAGAGGAAAATGTTTCTTTTCTGAACCAATAGAGTCATTAGGGAGAGGACTCATCACTTCAGTACATCTAGGTTAATTACTACAAAAATTGGAAAATGGCAGCTATAATTTTTCTCAAGATACTCATGCTATTTTTATTCTTGAGGAAATAAAATACCTTAGCAAGTGTCTTGAAGGACCCTATTTTGCAGTTCAATGGGGACAATCATTTAGGAGAATATTGGTTTGTGGTTATTATTAGAGGGGGAAAATTTTCTCCTTGTAAACTTGATTACATTTGGGTAGCAAGTTAAGAATGAATTAGTGAAATTCATATCTGTTTTACAATGACCCATTAGTTTGACCATTAATAAGCAAGCAGATTTATCTACTGCAGCATCACTCTGAAAAATGGAGATGTCAGATTAGAATGACTTGCCCTGGGCTGATATAGCTTAACTATTATCTACTTGAATTGTTTTGTTCCAATGCATGGAGAAATTGCTCAACAGTACAAGAAATGAATGCTCTCTTTAGATTCATGTCTGAACTAGTGTGGGCAGTAGCTTTTAAAGAATTTAAATCAATTTAATATATGAAGTTAGATGGACTCCTTAAAGCATACAGACCTATTTTTTGGCAATCCTGCTAAATGGATACTTCTTGAACTATATCATATCATCTAGGAATATATCTATGGCTTCCTCCTGAATATGTATTTTTTGCTAATCATGTGTCCATATCTATTGTGGACTCCTCCATACCATCCCATTTGCTGAACTTCTTCACTAATTTCAAGGCCTATTGTCATAACTTAAAGTGCTATGTAATTTTGAAGTTCCTTTTGAATTCTATAGGGAAAAAAATGATCTTTCACCTCCTTAAATTTCTCCTAGACCTTTATCTATGTTCTTATCTTTTTGTTCCCTTTTTTGATAATTTTTTGTGTAACTCTCTCCAATTTTCTTCACATTTGACTTGCAAGCTCCTTGAAAATGGGATTGATGATATACCCATAGTTCATATCATAAAACCTTGTTCATAGACAATACTTACAATTTGTATTATGACCCTTGATGGTCATATGTTGTCATGAATGTCATCCAACAAGCAAATGGTAAAATGCCATTTGGCATATAATTCAGCACTGGATGAAGCTGAAGGAGTAGTATTTGCATTTCAAACAAGGTAGCATAACAAACTTAGGCAGTTTTCTTTAACTTCTAAGGGAGGAACTTTGATAGTTCTTTTTATAAGTGTAATATTTTCTAAATTGAAGAAGGTAACAGACTCAGTTTCTTTATAGTTTTGAAACTTTTCAACTCTCAGCCTTGAGAATAGGTGATTGCCTTTGAAGGTTTTGCTAAATCATTTCCCCTGTTTATTATCACTCTCCAAGGCTCTCTAATAGGTAGCTGAGATAGAGATGTTTCTTTCGTGACATAAGCCTGTACTTGAAACATCAAGGGAATGGTGGAAAGAGATGGGGGGGGGATTCAAGATAGCAAAGAGAAGCCAAGATCTTTCTTAGATTCTTCCTGGTTTCCCTCTGAAACAATGTTAATTAAACCTCTCAATGGATTTGGAGTGACAGAACTCACAAAGGAACAACATATGGAGTATTTTCCAACTTAAAATATCTGGGAAGGACTTCAGAAAAGGTATCTCACTTGGGTAGAGGGGGAGCATGACCCTGATCAGGGAATGGAGGCCATGACAGGTAGGGTACAGAAAAATATAGCCATTGTCTCTCACAGGGATAGGGTGAGGGGAGGCAGGGGAGACAAAGCTGTACCTCATCTTAGATTGTACATCCATCATAAATGGGGTTGAGCTTATACAATAAGTGTGTTCTGGTGCTACCTCTATTAGGCTTATACCATGCAAATCCTGACTCTGATACTGTTTATGCCTCCCCAGTCATGAACTCCGTTATACACCACTGGCTTCCAGCCTCAATAGAGATCTGTGACTGAGGCCCTTGGATCTTGGTTCAGCAGGTCAATGGCACAGGTGAAAACAGTGGACTGGGATCTCAGTGGTTAGATTTATCTAATTCTGAGAGAGGAAAGTTGAATTTCCCTCCTAGTATAGGAAAAATTGAACATACTCTTTCAAGGGAAAAGATGCATATTCAACAAAATAGATGACTTTCAAATTTTCTTGATGAAGAGACCCATGCTAAATAGAAAAATTCAGTCTTCAAATATGAGACTCAAGAGATCCATAAAAAGGTAAACAGTGGAAAAGAAAAAGAATTTTATCCAATAAGATTAAAATGGTTATATCCCAACATAGGAGGATGATTCTTAAAGCTCTTGAAAATTATCTCTTTTAAAGGGAGTATACCTAGACATATGGTATAGGCATACGTTGATTTTGTTGGGATGATTTAAAAAAATAAGACATTAAAAAAAAGAGGATTGTACTGGGAAGGGAAGAAAGGGGAGACAGAATGGAGCAGATTATATCACATGAAAAGGCACAAAGGATCTATCATAGTAGAAGCAAATATGGAAGGGGGGGTGTGAGAATTGCTTTAATCTTATTTTCATTGAATTTGGCTCAAAAGAAGGAATAACACATATACACAGTTGGATTTAAAATGTTTTCTTACCCCACAGGGAATTAGAAGAAGAAAAGGGAGGAAGGTAAAGGAGGTGCTGATAGAAGGGAGGCTAGAAAGGAAAGCAAAAGTAGGCAGGAAAAGGAGAAAGAAAACAAAGAACAGAGGGAGAAGGTGGTCAGACACAAAGTACTGGTAAAGAGGAAAATGGTAAGAGGAGAGAGAAAATTACAAATGGAGGGTAATACAAAGTTAGTAATCAAAACTGTGAATGTAAATAGGATTAGTTCTTCCATAAAACAGAAGCAGATAGAATGGATTAAAAAAGCAGAATCCTACAATATGTAGAAAAACATTTGAAGCAGAGAAATACATACAGAGTAAAGGTAAGAGGCTGGAACAAAATATAATATACTTCAATTGAAGTTTAAAAAAAGTGGGGTAGTAATGCTTATCTCAGACAAAATAAAAGCATAAATCTAATTAAAAGATCTAATTAAAAGAAAGGAAACTAAATTTTGCTAAAAGGCACCATAGTCAGTGAAGTAATATGTCAATACTAACTATATATGCATCAAATGGTATAGCATTCACATTCATAGAGGAGAAGTTAACTGAGTTATTGGAAGAAATGGATGGTAAAACTGTTAGTAGGAAAATTTAACTCCCCTCTCTCAGAATTAGATAAATATAAATATAAAATAAAGAAGAAGAAAGGGAGATGAATAGAATTTCAGAAAAGTTAGATATGATAGAACTTTGGAGAAAATTAAATGGGGATAAATTGGAATATACCTTTATCTCAGCAATATAGGGCTGAGATACCCCCCCCCAAATTTCACTATTAAGGACATAAAAACCTCACAAGCAAATGCAGAAAAACCGAAATAGTAAATACATTCTTTTCAGATCATGATACAGTAAATAAGGCCCCCCAAAAGATAGATTAAAAATTAATTGGAAATTAAATAATCTAATTTTAAAATATTAGTAAATCAAACAACAAATTTTGGAAATAATAAAAATTTCCTCCAAGATAATAATGAAACAATATTCCAAAACTTTTGAGGAAGAAATTAAAGGAATAATGCAGAGCTATTTTGCCCAACTGTATACCAAAAAATTGAACAATCTAAGTAAAATGGATAAATATTTACAAAAAATTTATATTATCCAAATTATCAGAAGAGGAAATAAGATATATAAACAACCTCAATTCTGGAAAAGAAATTGAACAAGCCACCAATTAACTCCCTGAGAAAAAAATATTAAGGGCCAGATGGATTTGCAAGTGAATTTTACCAAACATTTAAAAAAATGAATTCTAATTTTATATAAACTATTTGAAAAAATAGCTGAAGGAGTTCTGCCAAATTTTTCCTATGACACCACTATGGTGCTGATACCTAAACCAGGATGAGCCAAAAACACACAAAGAAAATTATAGAACAATTTCCCTAATGAATATTGAAGCAAAAATTATAAATAAAATATTAAAAAAGAAATTACAGTAAGTTATCCCTATGCTAATACACTGTGATCAGATAACAATCTATAACAGCATTGGCTCAATATTAGGAAAACTATCAGCATAATTGATCATATCAATAACAAAATTAACAAAAATCATAATTATCTTAATAGATGCTGAAAAAGCTTTTGACAAAATACATCAACTGTTCCCATTACAAGTACTAGAGAGTATAGGAATAAATTCCAACGAAAGGAATGATAAGTAATCTCTATCTAAAACCATTAGCAAATGGGAAATGTCATCCACAATAGATAATGTCATCAACCTCCAAAGATAAAAGCATACTATGCTCACTTTTTTAAAAATTATTTTATATTTTTTTCCTTTCCTCTTAGTTCTAATTCCTCTTTCACAACATATTAATATGTAAATATGTTAAAAATGAATGTACATTCTTTTACAATTTTTACAATTCAATTACAATATGTTAAATTCAGTTACAATTCAGTTACAATATGTTAAAGATGAATGTACATGTACAGCTTTTACCAGACTGCTGCCATGGGGGGGAGGGTGGTGGAAAATTGTAGATCTCATAAATTTAATAATGGATAGATGATTAATTACTACCATTTCATGTAATTGGAAAAATAAAATAAAATTTCAGTTGACAAAATAAAACCAACAGGAAGCATTATATGTAGTGGGGGTAAACTAGGAGCATTCCCTGCAAGATCAGGGGTGAAACACGGAATAGTCCCTGCCCAAAGTTGAGTCAAAACAATATGCTTATAAAAATTTGAAATATATACAAAGAAAGATAGTCATATAGATTGGAACTGCCGCTTTTTTTTTCTACTGGACCCTCCCTGAATAATGATACTACTTTTTTATCAATGTAGGTTGATGCCTTCTCTGCAACTTAGAATTTTCTAGGCATTGAGAGATTAAGTGTGTATTCCCATAGTCAACAAGAGGAGGAACTTGAATCTTTTTTAAAAAATATTTTATTTTCCAATTTCCTTTATTTAGTTTTTTAATTAACACAATTATTTTTTCTTCTACCTAGCTCCTCCCCATGTTAAAAAAAGAAAAACACAAAACACATATAACCAATATGCATAGTTAAGCAAAATAAATTCCTACCATGTCCATACCCCAAAATGAATCTATCACTTCTCTGTCAGGAATTGGCAAACATAGGTTATCATTCATTGCTTTGATCAGATATCTTTTGTCTTGAATGCTAACAGGCCAATGATATGGTCAGACCTGTGTTTTAATAACATCATTTTGGCATCTTTGCAAAGGTTAGATTGTAGAGGAAAGGGGTCTAAAAATAGAGAGGCCAAACAGACAACCACTGCAATAGTGCAGATGAGTGGTGATGAGACTTTTATAAAGATGGTGATTCTGTGAGGGGAGAGAAGGAGTTGATATGAAAAAATGTTGTGGAAGTAGAGTCAACAGGACTTGGCAATTGGTTGAGTATGGCGATAAGGTTTCACCTCTTTGTAATAGGGAATATTTGCAGTGCCTTCAAGAGAGATATGAAATTGTAAGAATTATAATTTAGGAAAATCAATTTACAAACTTTTACTTAGCCAAGTACTATATGATTGATAATATCCTAGGTGGGGAAATTTAAAGACCAGAAAGGAGCAATTCCTGTCCTCAAAAATATTTTTGTTTATTATTATTTTTAATATTTGTTATAAATTTTATTTAATTAATTTTAAATATACATAGACAAATATAAATAAAATATAAGCCAAACAGATTCATACCTTCTAGATAATTTTTTTTGTGGGGGGCGGATTTGGACAAATGGGATATCAGGAAAATCATTTACAGGGTGAAGCCTGAGTACAGTGAAGAGGTTGAAGGGGTAGGAAGGGGAGAGGGGGAGAGGACAGAGATTTATCTAAAACAAACTAGTGAATATTAACCTCCTGCTTTAGATGACGGTATAAGGCATTTTTTACACATTTGACATTTTTCATGGCTCTATACAGCCTCAGTGAAGAACTGACAGAAATGTGAGCACATGGGGGCTGCAGATACTAAGTTTTCACACGGCTGGTGTCGTTTCTTATAGTCATTAAGAAATTACTAAATGTATCTGGGCTGGCTGGCTTCCCATCTATGACCCCACAGAGAGTCATTATTAGGTCATTAACAGTAGGACTTTAAAGGACTTTGCAAATCTTTGCTGCTGCTTATCTACTGATAACAAAGGGAAACCTATCTATTCAGATATGGCTTTGACTGTAATTTTTGAGCTTTGGATTGGTTGGGGAAGGAGGGAGAGGATACTGGATTCTTATTTTTTTCCTACAATAGTGCTAGTAACTCAACAAATAGACCACTCATTTTTTTTCAATGGCATTTTAGCTTTGGGAGTTTTTGTTTTTATAATACCTTCATTTCTGAACATATCTTTCCCCCATTTTTTCCTACCCATCAAACCTTACCCTTTGTAACAATGAACAGAAAGAGAGAGGGAAAAAATGTTCAATAAAACTAACCTAACTCTCATCCAAGAGTACACAGTGTTTCACATCCATAGTCCACCACCTTTGCAGAGTGGAGAACTGCATTTTTTCATCTATTTTCTCGGGTCCTCAGGGAGGTTCCTAGAAAGAATTTTACAATGCCAAATTGAGAGGGGGGAAAGGAATGAAACAAGTATGCATTAAGGGCCTGTTATTTGCCAGGGACCTTGCTAAGCACTTTACAAATATTATTAACTTAGCACATAGTCATGGGAGGTAGGTCCTATTTTTATTTTCATTTTATAATTAGGAAACTAGGGCAGATTTTACGTGACTTGTCCAGAGTCACACAGTGAGAAAGTGTCTGAGGATAAGGATTTGACCTCAGGGGTAGCTAGGTGGTGGGTGGATAGCAACCTGGGCCTGAAGTCAGTCCTGAGTTCAAATTTGACCTGAGATACTTACTAGTAGTGTGACCCAGGGTAAGTCACTTCACTCTGTTTGCCTCAGTTTCCTTATCTGTAAAATGAGTTGGAGAAGGAAATGGCAAATGATTCCAGAATCCTTGTCAAAGAAAATCCCAAATAAGATCATGAAGATTTAGAAATGCCTGAGTAATAATAATCAACAGTCTATTTGACTCCAGACTTTGGGATCTATTTGTAGAGATTCACCCTTTTTGTTAGTCATTCAGTTCATTCTGACTCTTTCTGACCCCCTAAGCCATACAGTCCAAAAATAGGTTAAGTGACTTGCCTGTGGTCATAGAGCTAGTAAGGGTATGAGGTCATATTTGAACTCAGTCTCCACCAAGGGCCCCATAGCTGCTTCTTCAACATTCACTTTCTAAAATTTTGGGTTCCAGATTCTCTCCCTTCCTCTGTTCTTTACCCTAACCCTTATGAAGGCAAACAATATATCTATTAATCATGTGAAATAATACCAAACATATTTCCATGTTAACCACAAAAGAAAATACACACACACACACACAAAAAATAAACTTCAATCTGCATCCATAGTTCAGTGGTTCTTTTGTCTGAAGGTAGACAGCAATTTTCATCTGAGTTTATTGGAATTGTCTTGGATTATTGTTTGTTTGAAGTAATTTAGCCTATATTTCTGTACCCTTAAATTCTTGCCAAACTGGCCAATTTGGTACTTGTGAGATAAAATGAGTGTGATTTCTTTCTACTCACCCTTGTACAAATTCATATCTCTCACCTCAGGGTCCTAAAGTCTACCACAAAGTTGGGAATGGGTCTCTCTTTTCTTCTTGCAAGAACAAGATCAGGTACTAGCATCTTAATTTCATTTAACTATATTAGTTAAGTTTAAAGGCTAAATTATAATATACCTTTATTTATAATTTAATATTATAACTTAAATATTCATAATTTACCTTTCCTAATTTATATATGTATATATTTGTATATACATTATACAATATACATATTATATTTGTATATACAATATACTTTATATTTGTATATGTAATATATTATATTTGTATATATGTGTATACATATACTTTGTATATATGTATATACATATATATGTATATGTATATATACATATATATATATATATATATTTACTCCAAAAGCACTTCCAGAACAATCTTCTCCAATACCTCTGGGGTGTACAGATGCTCTTCCCTTCACCACCTTGCTCTAAAAGATAGTGACATCAACTTAATTCAGGTTTTAGGCTAGTCCCACCAAGTTCATGTACAAAGACTCATCTCAGCTTCTTTTGTCTACAAAACCCTAAAAATCACTCCTTGCTCCTTAGGGCATCAACATTTACTACACCATACATGTCACTAAGCCTGGTTTACTATTCCCCAAATTTCTGTGGTTTACTCTTCTGGTCCCCACATACCTGAAATGACTATGTATATATTTATTTACTTCTATGAGTCTAAGTTTCATTCCTTCAGTAAAATAGTTCCACATGGGCAAAGTTGATGTATTTTTATATACTCTTAGTCTGCCTGTTGTTTGTGTAAGAAGGTTAGTTTCTTGAGAGGCAGGATTACATGGGATGGAGGTCCAACCTAGTTCTTTGACACAGACCTGATTATTTTGGCTATGAGGGGGTCAAATTAACCTCTAACCCTGGTAACTTTTTAAAACGTTTAAGTTAATGAATAGATACTGATTGAATTGGTAAAAGAACTTTTCTTCATTCAGACCTCTCTACATCAGTCAAAATTACAGGTCCAGAAAAAAATACAATATGCTCCTTAAAACCAGTGATAGTTTTATTTTTGTCTTTGTATCTCCAACATACCACACAATGTCTGGTACTTGGTAGGGGTTTAAAAATACTTGGTGCATTAAATTGAATTGAATTCTAAGTTTAGTTCCAAATTTACCTGTTATGGATAATTTGAAAATGTAATAAACCAAAGTGACCAGGAAATCATGATGCCTGTAGTGACCTTAATGCAATTTTCACTGAGACAACCTCTTATTTCTATCCTTTGTGGAATCATAGGAAAGACTAAATCATTTGACTATTTTTTTTATCTTATCAGAAAGGTTAAAAGAAATAAAGTATAAGATCACAATTTCTAAAGGGACTGAAGCACAGTATTGTGAATTACCCAGGCTTTCTCAATGCATATAACTAATTCTAGTGTGGAATTTCCTTCCACTAAAGCGGAGGTGGGGAATAAAATAAAGAAAAATAAAATGGGGAAGGGACATTAAAAACTCATCTATATTTAATCCTATTGAAAAGGAAGGAAAGATTTACTTTGTTTCCTATGTAGACTGTCATGCTATGTGATTCATCCATATATTCTGGGAAGTTAATATGTAACCACAGAATGTTGTGATAAAACACACACACACACACACACACAGATAGCATACAATACAATAGCAGAGTGAGGAAATATATTTTATTAAATAAATAGCTGCTGGCTACCTCAAGCAGGCAGTATTGGAACACTGCACAATGACCCCACCAGTAGCCATGGTAGGAACCTCTTGTTCCACTTTTTGTCTTATTTTTAAGTATTTATGTCTACAATCTTCAAGGATTTTCACTTGGCAGACACCAAATTCTGGAATTTACCATCAAGCCTAGTTAATGAAATAGTTTACAGTTTTTCAATTCTTTTAAAATAATACCATCAGCTTTTTCAAGTTTTCTAGGGACTTCCAATGATTTGAAAACATACCATTTAAAGGATCTTGAATATCAGTCCTGTACCCTGTTATTCAGTTCAAATCAATAAAATGTCATTGAAACTTCGACTGAATCTCACCTACATCAGATCTTAAAATACATCCTCTCCTATAGATGGAAGTTGTATTTTTTCTTTCTGTATTTCCCCCTTGTTTTCTTCTTATTGTCAAAAGCACTGACACAGCTCATGCCAGGCTTAATTCCTTCTCCATTCCATGAGAATTAGAATTTTTTTTCACAACAGACTTCTTTTCATATGCACATCCTGTGGATTTCAGGAATAGAAACCTTTCCCACAATTAAACTGCTCTGAGAGGATTAATCTGCTTTTTGAAATCTTGTCAGAAATGTGATATTATGATATGGTTGTTGACTGAAACATAATTCTCTTTAACTTTTCCTGAGATTGGCTGTATGTTGTCTCTTGTTTTCCATTTTCCTTTGCTCTCCTGTGTTGGATGCATTATCAGAGATGATAGCATAATTGCTTTCCGAGCCGTTTAAGGGACCTTGAAATAGCTTTTGTTGTTGGAAGGTTAGAGTTGTCAAATGTTGGGGGGTTGGGAGGTGAGGAGAAGAAATTCCTTATTTATTTTTCTTCCTAAAACCTGTTCAACAGGTGGAGCTCTCAACTGCAGAATAGGATTCACACTAGAAATCTGTGGGAATCTGGTAACTGCCTGAGGAATTACTTTAAAAGCTGCAAAGATGTATCTTTGGTTTTTTACTTATACCACCTCTGAAAAATTTATTCAGTCTTTTTCCTTGATTAAGAGAACAGGATTTGATATTTTCCCTGGAATAGTTTGAGAATGGGAGGAGGTGAGGATTGGAATTTAAAGACTATTTGTTAAATAGACCTCCTGTTTACTTTGATCTCTTTTAGGTGGTTAAGTACTAATAAAGCAAAACTGAGCTAGCTTAGATGTTGAACAGTTGGAGCTCAGAGCTGTACTACAAGTAAAATGGAAAATATCAAATATTTATTCATCATTACTCCCTGTTGGTATCCATTCTAATTTCAGAAAGTCATCTCAAGAATAGCTTAGACCAAAGAAAAATTAGACTGAGGAAAAATATTTAATAAAGATCAAGATTCTGCAAAATGGCCTACTCTAAGTCATCTGAATATTTTCCAATTGTGTGGAACCTAATATTGGTCCACTGTCTGAAATCAGTCAGTTAACAAGCATCTATTAAGTGCTATGGGTTATCTATGGGAATACAAATAAAAGAAAAGAAATAAGGAACTTACATTCTTTTAGGGGGACCAATAAGTAAATATATAAATTTTAGCAAAGAACTGGAATTGCAGGGCTGCCTATCCATTGGGAAATATCAGAACAAGTTATGGATATATGATATAGATGGATATGTGGTACATATTGTGATAGAATATGATGAATGTGATGAATTCAATGATTTTAGAAAAACATGAATAGACATGTGAAAAATAATGAAGAGCAAAATGAACAAAATCAAGAGAACATTATGTACAGTAATAGCAATATCATTTTAAGAATAACTGAGCAAATAAGTCATTTTGACTGTCATCAATATCCAAATTAACTACAAAGGACCCATGAAAGAAGGCATTATGTGCAACTAGAGAAAGAACTGATAAATAGAAGCATGTATAGAATTATTTTACATTTGTGTCTAATGGTAGCTATCTAAGGTAGAAGGGGGAAGAGAAGAAAAGAAAAGGAAAAAAAGTTACCTGATAGTGTCATCATGTATTTAAAAGGAATAGCAAGTTGTATATATTTAAAGTTTTATGCACAATCAACCTTTTTTCTTCTGCTGTCATAGAAATGCTTATTTGATTTATTAAGTTAAAAATAAAATAAGTAAAAATCAAAAATACATATAATTATAATAAATTTAAAATTTTCAAATATAAAAGAGTTGGGCATGGGAGTTGCTAACAATTGTGATGGTCAAGAAAAGCTTCATGTAGAAAACAGAGCATTAATTTTATCTTAAAGTAAGAGAGAAATATTGTGATGCAAATAGAAGGAAGTAGAGAATCTCAAGTATGGTGATGGACAGAACAAATCCATGGAGATGGGCAGTACACAGAGATGGCATTTAAGAAAGAGAGACAGGGCCAATTTGGCTAGATTACAGAGTGTTCCAGGAAAAAATAATGTCCAGTAAGGCTTGAAAGATGGGGCTTAGTTTGGCAAAGGTTGCAAAAGTTAAATAGAAAGCAATAGACCAACTGTAGAATGTGCCTGCTAATTTGGTTTGTCACTTAGAGAGTATTAGAGTGCACTCTGCAAAAAGTAAGAAAAGCCACAGGATTTAGTTCCTGATTTGACAGTCATTTCCTGAATGACATCTATAAAAATACTTTGAATCCCTGAATTGTCTTTTTCTATGACTGCTTCCTTCCTAAGGGACTAATTCATTTGATCATATATATGTGTTGGGGACTTGACAGAGCTCTACATTTTCTGTGTATCTACTATTTTATTTTTTAAATGTAAGTGTTGACCCTGAGTGGCTTTTAAAAACCTATTCAATATGCTGTTTCCAATGAAAAAAAAGTAAAATAAACCATTAGATTGAGGACAGATATAAGAATATATTACATTAATGATTCTTGATTAATAATAATTGATAAACATGTATACTTGTACATATATGAATATTTTTATATTTGTTTGTGGAATTTTGTTTGAGAATTTGAAGCCGAGTCTTCCTGATTCCATGACCAGAGAATAAAAGAGGAAAGAATATTAAGAAGCTGTTGCAGTCATCTAGCTGCATGATAGTGAAAACCTTTACTGGAGTGCCATATTGGTACCAAAGAGAAAGTATATAAGTAGACTTGACAGGAAAGGAAGAAGAGTCAAAATTAACACTAATTAATTAACATTAATTAAAAATAGTACTAATTAATTAACATTAATTAACAATAACTAAATTATTAGAATCATGGAACACTGGAATGAGTGATATTGCTCAGGACAGAAACTGGGCAATGTGAAGTAGTTTTTATGGGGCTAAGAAATGAAGGGGAGACAACTTCAGTTTAGGATATGTATTTGAAGTGCTACATGGAAATTTGAGATGTGGGTCTGGAACCATGAAGAAATATCACAGATGTGTTAAAGATTTTGGAACCAGTTGTATAAATATGGTAGAAAAACCCACAGAAGTGAATGAAATCAAAAAGCCTTTAGCAAGAGAAGAGTGAGGTCAGAATCTTGGGGAGCACCAACATTAAGGTTTAGAAAGTATGAAAAAAGTCATCAAAGGAGGCAGAATAGGCTCTTCTCTCTTTAAATAAATATTTGGGGGGGTGTTTTTCTTAGTACTTAATACTCACTGAGTATGAAAGTTATGATTCTGGGAAGTGTTGGATATAATTAAAGGAAGCCACATCTCCCATCATTTGGACTTAAACAAAATCTAAAAAAAGGAAAAAGAAACCAAAGTAAAAAATACACAAATAGCGTGGAGAACAATGAGTCATATGTGGCAATGTGATTGGAGGAGTAGAAGGCAGGGGAAGAAAATGTAAATAAATATAAATACTTCAAATAGAAATATCCTGCGATTAGAATTATAATATAAATAAACATGATCCAGGCTCTGAGTAACAACACTGAGAATCACTAGTTTCTATACCTGATAATATTATAAAATAAACTCAGATATTATTGAGTACTCAATGGTCTAGAAAAATAAGAGATTTAGTTCCCTATCAGGTATTTATTTCCTAATTGATTCTCATAACCCAGGCTGAAATGATAAATTGTTTCAGGATCTTGTCAGGTAGCTTGGATAGTTTAGGCAGTTAAAATGTCAAAATGTTGCTGGTCTGAGAGGTGCATATGCCAGATTCAGTTTCTACTAATTGTTAAATTTTTAGTGTGAGAATTTGCATTTCATGAGTGGGCAGTACTACAAACTAGGGCTTGGTTTATTGTTTTGTTGATTGTCTAAATTTAAAAAGTGATGGGAAAATTTTTTATGATGCAGATTAAATTTGAAAGTGAGTCCTGAATAATGCCAACTTCTTCCCTTAGCAGGTTGTCAAACATTTACCAGTACATCCTTATCAAGGCAGCTCAGAGTTTAGAAGACCATATGAAGAAGAAACTAAACGGGGAGTTTAATAGCTTAGAAGGGTTTTCTGAACCTAGCTTGTGGAATTCAATGGAGGATTTAGTCAAGATCAGCTGAACTATGATTCATTTCCATTTTTACCTTCTCTGATTCAAAAAAAAAACTAGGTAGTGATTGTAGGTCATCTTCCTATTTTCTCAGTTTCCTCTGACAAATATGCCTTGATTGGAATTTTAGAGAATCTCTTAACTATTTGATATATGTGATAATTTATTCAATTGATCAATTATTAACATTTATTAAAATAATTTTATTAAAAATGTTTGACTTTATCATTTTGGCTCATAAGTGTGTATCTGGCTTCCTTACTTGTTATATTCATATTGGTAGGCACCATATAGATTTACATTGAATGTTTATCATACCATGCTAGGAAAGGTTATTGAAATAACCCCTGAAAGTCAGACTTTTGGCAGATTTTATATTTATCCTGATAAAATTATGTTGGAAGAAAAAGGCAGTGTTCCAGATAGGATTGTGTGTTACAAGAAAGCTTAAAAAGAGAAATCTTGTGCCATGGGTATCATTTTATTATTGTTGTGCTATTCTAAAAAAAATATGATTGCAACTGTCTATAACTCGTCAATCACTCTGAACCGTGTTCAGATTGTTTCACTCATATGAAATTATTATTGTGTACTACACATAAAGTATATAAAAACACAAATACAAGGAGAGGAGAGAAACATACACAGGATACATAAACACATACACAAAGGGGGAAGGAGAGACAGAAACAGAGACACAAGACACACACACACACACACACACACACACACACACACACACACACACCCAAAACTTGAAGATTGACCTAAGAAATTCATTTGAGTAACCATTGTACAGTTAAGAGCACATAAATTTGTCTGTCTGTCTGTCTGTCTCTCTCTCTCTCATTGTTGACTTCATGTCTAATAAGGTAAATTTATTTTTTGACTTTTTTATTTATTTCTTTTTAACAATTCCTAAAGAAGGAGATTTAACTCTTCTTCTGGTTATATTTGTTCATTAACATCACCTAACATAAGGATGAGGATAGCCACTGCTCCCACCAATAGTGGTTTTCAGTTATCCCCAACAATCTTGGATCTATTCATCTTTTTTGCTGTTCTTCCCATAATCCCAGCCTTTATGGGAGTTTTAGAGTTTATTATCCTTCCACTCACCTTAAAACAGGTCATGATCTAATAAAGGTCATTCTTTCATCAAAACAATTATATTATATAGAATTTAATTTCATTATACTTTCCTTTTATATTATGTTTATTATGTTTATTGTTTTATTGGTTCTGTTGTTTCAGTCTGTATTATTTCATGTTGATCTTCCTAAATTTCTAATTCTTCATACTTATAATTTCTGTGATAATAGACCAGTACTTTCACATTCTGTGTTTTTTGGCCTTTTCCCTATCAGTCAGTACCCATTTTTCCTCTGGTTCTTTGCCATCACAAAAAAAAGAAGAGCACATAAATCCTCAAATAATTGGGAGAACAAAGTGAATGAAAATGAGGGCAGAGAAATGGGTCCATTGATGATGAAAAAGAAATTTATTCAGTCATGATGTTACAGTTCAATTCATGACATGGAGCAAGATAATCCATGTCATGTGAGAATATAGTAGAATTTGAATTATAAGAAAGAAAGAAAGACAAAGAAAGAAAGGTAGATCGAAAGAATATTTTGCAGAATAGCTTTTTTCCCTTAAAATTTATGTTTAAATAAGCTTTAATAAATTGAATTTAGATAAATTTATTCGGGAAATTCTCTAGAAATCCTGCAGTGAACTTTTAAACAAAATAACTAATCCTTTATTGCAACAGGTACATTAGATTTGTTTTATAAATTGAGACATTTGTATAACCTAGATTTTCTTATAGTTAAGTATACTATTGCTTATGTAAAAGGGAATTCTGTGAAGAGCCACTTAGTTTTTCTTATGATACCAAGACCTTAAAATTGAAGTGAACCTCAGAGCAAGTCAGAGCCTTTTCCCATGATGATATAGGAAAGCATATGTATAATGAGAGGAGAAAAAAAGAAACATTTGGGTTGTATGGTTATGGAAGATAAGAACTGGTAGCTACATAGACAGCAGCTTCTAGGAGGTAAGAGATAGTGGTAGTGACCAAGGGATATAACTATTTCAATAAGTGTCAGACCAAGGAAATGAAGACCTCAGAGCAAAGCGGAACCTAGTAGATATGAAACAGCTTGGTTATCCACCAGGAAACTTGACAAATTGGTTCCACGATGATTGCCATACTACTACTGTCTCCTTGCTAAGCAGGCTTGAGTTTGAATCCTGTGGATCCATTCCCTGGAGGAACTTTTAGAATCTGGAGAAGGCATTCAGGAAGGACACTGAAGCTGTTTCAAGGTGTGAGCCACCTGTTACAGTTCAACCTTATCTTATTTCTTGTGAATAATCTGACATTGGGAATGGAGGCCAGTTCAGTTGAAGACATCTCTCCCAGAGGGTGTGGGAATATTGAGTGTAAGGTACTCTGCTATGGCTAGACTATTGAACCAGAGACTAGGCTGATGTATGATGTGCTGGAGGGGGAGTGATGAGCAAGGATGGGACCTATGTTGCCTGATTGTTTTTGTTCATAGAAGAAAGTTGATCATCCTTGAGTAATTTGAAGCAAAGGATTTATTTTAAAAAATATTTTGGAAGGATAGCTAGGTGGTGCAGTGGATGAGCACCAGTCTTGGAGTCAAGAGGACCTGAGTTCAAATCCAACCACAGACAATAATTACCTAGTTGTGTGACACTGGGCAAGTTACTTAACCTCTTTGCCTAGCAAAAATAAAAAAAATATTTTAGGAAGAATGTAACTTCTGAGAGAGGTTGGAAGTCAGATACAGAGCAGACTTGGTTCCCTAGAGAGAAATCAGGGCATTCATGTGCCAGAAAACCATGAACATCATGGACACAGAACTAGATGAAAATGCCACCTAATATGGACTCAGAAAGAGACTAATGTGGAGATAGAAGCATACATGTTAGGATCCGCAGGAAAACCTCCACATTCATGAGGTATTCAAATGAAGAGACACAAAAAGATAAGTGATGCCTCAGTGAAAGGAGGTGAGAAGAGCAGATTACGATATTCAGATACATTCAGAACTGGATAAAAGCTTTGGGCCATACTATGTGAGTTCAAATATTAAGAATGGTTGAACCTATAGGAAGCCATAAAAATCAAGGGGAAGCCCAGAACTGTCCCTTCTCTGATTCTGTGAGTGACTTGTGCTATGAACATCCTAAGAGAAGGTAGGATCATAAACATCTCAGAAAAGAGTATCTAACAAGACCTAAGCATGTTTTTCTCCAGATGAGTAATGTTGCTATATAGTTATCATTACAGGGTGTGACTAGAGCTCTGTACTGATTATATCAGTGTATATGGAAGGTGGGGTTCACAAATATGTAACCCTCAAATTCTCCTTCTAGATGAGAAGCCTTAAAACCAAGGTTGCATGGTAAGTCTGTGATAGTCATAGAATTTCCTAGGAGAGTTTATTTTTTTTTGATGTAATGAGACATCTTATTTATTTATTTTTACCCCCCCCCAGCTATATGCAAAAACAAATTTTGACATTTTCTTCCAAAACCTTGAGTTCCAAAGTATCTCCCCTCCTCCTACTCTAATCTCCTCATTAAGAAAACTAGTTACTTGGTGTAGGTTAAAAATATGAGGCCATGAAAAATATTACAATAGTCATGTTATGAAAGTAAAATAACCTTCACCTCTCAAAAAAAAAAGAGAAATGTCAAGAAAAATGAAGTGGAAGAAAAGTAAGTTGCAGCCTGTATTCAGACACCATTAATTCTGTGTTTGGGATGAATAGCATTCTTTATTATAAGTTCTTCAGAATTTTTTTTGAGCCACAGCATTGCTGAGAAAAGGTAGGTCATTCAAGCTGATCATCCTACAATATTGCTTTTACTTTGAAAAGGTACATTTCCCATTGCATCTACTCTTGTAAGCATTTTGCTGAGAGCATCCTGGTCATCATTATCCATAACAGAACAGTGTTTTATTTCTATCACATACCACAATTTGTTCATTCATTCCCCAACCACTGGGCATCCCCTCTATCTCTAGCTCCCCACTACTAAAAGAGCTGCTATAAATATTTATATACATATAGATTCTTTTCTTCCAGTATTTCATCTCTTCTGGAATATAGACCTACCATATTCCAAAGGGTAGGATATAAACCAAAATGTAAGGATGGTTTTATAGCCCTTTGGGGATTGTTCCAAATTGCTCCACAGAACTGTTGAATCATTTCACAGCTTCCCCAACAGTGTATCAATATCTCAATTTCCTTACATCACTTCCAACATTTGTTACTTTCTTCTTGTCCTATTAGCCAATCCAATAGATATAAGGTAGTACCTCAGAATTTTTCCAGCCTTAATTTCTCCTATTAATATCCAGGTAGGAAATTTAAAAATATTTAAATTTATTGCCTTGATAACCTCATCTAAAACTGTTCATATCTCTTTCTCACTCATCAATTGGGGAATAGTTCTTATTTTTATGCTTTATTCAATCTCTATGTTTGAGAAACTAGATCTTTATCAGAGAATCTTGTTTGAATATTTTTCCTATAGTTGCTATTGCTAGTTGTATTTCCCTCCATCCTATTCCTCCTCACCCTCATTTATTCTACTCTTTCTCCTTTCTCCCTGTTCCTCCTCAAAAGTGTGTTTCATTTGACTACCCTCTCCCATGATTTTCCCCTCCCCTCTATCTCCTACAACCTCTCTCCACCCTGTCCCCATTTCTCCCATTCTCCCATTCTTTTCCTATTTTCCTCCAGGGTAAGATAGATTTCTATACCCAATTGAGTGTGTATGTTATTTCTCTCTCTCTGAGCCAATTTCAATGAAGATATAATAATAATAATAATAGTAATATCAATAATTACAATAATGATAATAATGCTTATCCTTCATTCTCAAAGACAACCAAGACATCAGGGAGGTAATGCCATGACAAGCACATAAATTGGATTTGAGTGAGGGGCTATGGCTAAGTCACCAGTCTCACTTTCTCCTCTAGAGCCATCTGGGTCCAGTGGCCAAGTCATCTGGAGATGGCCTGAATGCAAGGCCCATTTCAGGGTTAAGTGACTTGACCAAAGTCATACATCTAGTAAGTGTCAGAGACTGGATTTGAAAGAAATGTCAAACTGTTGTAATATCTCTGGTAAGAAAACCCAACTGTAGTCACAAAGATTTGACAGAACTGAAATGACTAAAGAACAACAAACATATCTAATAATATACATATTATTGCATTCTCATAACAACGCAGACATGTGGGTGCTATAATCTTCAGTCAGATTCTCCTACTGGCATTCACTGGGTATGTGACCAGAGGCAAGACTAACTCTTAGCTTCAGTTTCCTCATCTATAAAATGGGTAACATGAGAACATCTAGCTGGAAAGATTATTGTGAGGATCAAATGAAATATGAATAATGATTTGTAAATCTTAAAGCAAAAATGTTAACTCTTATCATCAAATATTTTTCTTCTATGTACTTATTTTGACTATTTTAAAATTCACATAGAATTAATTAGAGACTATATTGGGTTTTCATCCTAATTAAAACTTATTGGATCTGTGACTACACATTGGACAAGATAATACATGATATGTAAAGTGTTTTACAAATCATAAAAGTTTATATAAATATTATCTCTTATATGTAGAAGGCTGCTGTTCAGGAGAATAAACAAAGGGTAAGAGCCCTTGGGTATGTGAAGTAGTGTTTTATATATGAAATTTGAATTATCAGTAATCTAAAAACAGTAGGTCATAACTTAGGGTAGGGATTCTTACTCTGGGTTTGAGAAGATTTTAAAAAATATTTTGAGAGTTGTATTTGTTTTTAGGTTTTTGCAGACAAATGGGGTTAAGTGGCTTGCCCAAGGCCGCACAACTAGGTAATTATTAAGTGTCTGAGGTCAGATTTGAACTCAGGTACTCCTGACTCCAGGGCTGGTGCTCTATCCACTGCACCACTTAGCTGCCCCCGAGAGTTGTATTTCAATATAATTAGTTTTCTTGGTAATCTTTCATACTTTATTTTTCACTCTTAAAAAGGTTATTCTGTCTCTCATTCCTCATCTCTACCTCTTGAAATCCCTAGTTTCATTCAAGGTCCAGCATACTTGCTAGATTACTATGTAATATAAAGTCATATCTGATTCATTCCACCTCATAGTGTTCCCCTCCCCAAATTATCTTGTGTTTATTTTGTATATATTATGAAATTATTTGTATACTTTTGTGTTATCTCCCTCATTAGAATATAAATTTTTAGCAGGCAGGAGCTGTTTCACTTTTGTCTTTGATCATGTCTCTCACCCACACTCAGATATATTCAGACTATCTTCTAGGGTAAAATAAAGACCCTTCAACCTGCTACTAAAGTCCTCCTCCATCTAGTTCTTCCCCTCCTTATATTACTGGCCTCTACACATGCATATCTGCTCCCTATTTCAATCAGATTGACCAAATGGTTATTTATTTTTCTTTGTTTTTTTTTACAAGACAATGGGGGTTAAGTGACTTGCCCAAGGTCACACAGTTAAGTAAGTATTCAGTGTCTGAAAGTGAATTTGAACTTAGATGCTCCTGACTCTAGAGACAGTGCTCTATCAGCTGTGCCACCCAGCTGTCCCTTGATTATTTATTGTAAATGACTCTGCCCAAACAGATCTCCGTGCCTGGAATTTCCTGCTCCATCACTTCCCCCTCATTGAGTTCCTATTGCTTATGTGTTGGAAAATCATCATAGCCTATGCAAAACCATTTTGAATCCTCCTAGTATTACCATAGATACTCAAGTTTGTTGATGTTTAGGTTCATAATAATAAATAAAATATTTAAAAAATGAAGGTTCTATAGATACAAAAGATCAATAACATTTTTTAAAGCACATAAACATTGGAGGAAACATTTGTATGCTAGTTCATTTTTCAAATAAAAGAAAAAATTTACTGTAGCTCTCACCCATCCAGATTTCCTTGGCTTTATATAAACTCTTTTCTTGTCATAACCAGCTTGAACAAGATTATCTTAAAGTCATATTATCATAGATTTAGAGCTGGAAAAGGCTATAGAGGTCATCTGGTGCTAAATCTTTGATTTTTGAAGAAACTGAGACCGTAAGAGATTATTCATTTAATAAACTTTTATTAAGTACCTCTTTGTGCCACACAACTCTGTACAGAACAAAAGTCACCAAAAAAAGACCAAAATGTGATCCCTGTCCTCAAGGAGCTTACAATCTAATGAAGGAAAAAAAATATGACTACCATTTATGTTGTACACTGCTAATTGCTTTGCCATTTATATCTTATTTGATATTCATAACAACCCTGGGAAGTAGATTATTATCCCCATTTCACAAATGAGGAAACTGAGGCACATAGAAGTTAAATGATGTATGTAGGGTCACACAGCTAGAGTCAGAGGTTGATTTGAACTCCATTCTTCCTATCTCCAGGTTCAGCCCTTTGTTCAATATGCCACCTCACAGTCCAAGGAAAGGAAAGAAATAAGTAGCAGAGCTCATATTTGAACCCAGCTCCCCAAAATCCAGTCATCTTTTTAGTTTACCATAGTGACTCTTTAAGCTTTTTATCATGTTAAAGTGAATCTTGCCTAGGAATCTCTTATAGAGACCCTGCCTTACATATTTCTCACACTCCCACAGAAGAGTTTTGAGAAGTCACTTGTTTCCCTGCACATATTCTAAACAAATTGACAGGACATCACTTCTCTAGTTTCTTTGCCTTTATATACGCATCCACATCCCCTCCCCCACCTACACCCCCCACCCCACCTGTTTTGTTTTTGTTTTTTTTTTAGATTTTTGCAAGGCAAACAGGGTTAACTGGCTTGCCCAATGCCACACAGCTAGGTAATTATTAAGTGTCTGAGACTGGATTTGAACCCAGGTACTCCTGACTCCAGGGCCGGTGCTTTATCCACTGTGCCACCTAGCCACCCCACCTCTGTAAAATGCAATCTCCTTGAGGACAAGGATTATTTTATTTTTACACTATTGAGAATCATTGCCTTGCATATAGCTTGAAATATAAGAGTAAACGCCATTTGAATGATGTTATATGGCTGGTTGTGAGCAATATATATCTATGAAATATACTGTAGACCTCTTGAGACACATAAGCCTTTAAACCACATATGGGCATCTCACTTGCCTTTAATCTTACTTATATAGCTCTACAAGAGATCACAGTTGAATAAAGTATTGCTCTAAGCACCACACACTGGTCTCTTGCCTTTAAGAATGATTGAATATTTAATTTGGTATTCATAACAAACCAGGTTGAGGAAACAAAATTTCTTTTTTTATTTTTCCTCTTTCAACAGAATTTGTGCAGCTGTGTCAGCTGTTTATATAACTCACCTGTTTTCCTTTGAATCAACTGCTTGATGTCATCATCCTTCTTAAATCTACCTTACTACTGCCCAAGCTTTTGGAATACATATAGACCTTTGACTGAATACTTTTTTGTTCAATGATCTGGTGACTATCTATTGTCAAAATCAATGCATTTTAGAAATGTTAAATAAATGATTCAATATATTTTCAGGTATGTGTTATGTAATTCAGTTATTTTGGTTACTGTTATTGGTACTTCATGAAAATAACTCTTTTGTTTTTGTTTGTTTTTTAACACTTCCAGATCACATTTAACCAAGATAACTTTAAGGGAGATTTTTCTGGTTAAGAATGACTTGGGTAAAATGACCTCCTTCAAGGCCTTCCAGCTCTGAGAGTCTATGATTCTTTGTAGAAAAGCATTTGAGATAAGAGAGTTAAATGTACCACAGATTCCCCAGAAAAAAAGCTATTTCACACTTACCAAAAAAACCTATAGTGACATGTATAAATGGGAATCAATAAGACAACTCCATTAGCTGGAAGAGATGCAAAGCAATTCTACTTATGTGTCACCTAAGTTTGTATCACCCAACCACTTATATCATTATAGGAAGCAAAGGTTGGTTTTTTCCCACACTTTAAAAACACAGTTGTCTTTCTGAATTTATTGACTTTTTGGGTGGATTGTTGGTAGCATTTTTATCCTTTATCTAATTCTTTCTTCTTAGCTTTTTTGCAGCTTCCACTGCTAGTGGATCCCTAGATCAGTTTTAAAGTATTCTCTCTCCATTGAGTATCTTGGAGTCTGAGTCAGTCTTGAAATAGGCTTTATTAAGTTTGTCTTTTCCCATTGGTCTCAAGGTTTTAAAATCAATTTGGAAGACCATTAAAATAATCTAATACCTCTGTGACCTTAATTATGTTCGATAAAGAATTGAATCTTAAAATTGGCAAATTTATTCTTCCTTAAATGATAATTATTTTTACTTAGTATACTTGAAAAGCTATAGACATAGTAGAAGTAATCATATTTGCTTAAAGTGGAACTTCTCTGGGAATGGACACAGAAACAGGGTTAAATGTTGCATCCAACCATGCCTGAGCTAAAGCCAGAATGGGGGAACACATGAAACTTAGTGCAGGATTAGCCCTGACCCCTGCCAAACGTAGGGATTTGAGTTTTCAGTTTTTGATTTCCATTTCTGAACCTGAAATTCAAGAGGGGGCATGCCAGACCATGCAAACTGAAACCAAAGCTCCCCCGCTCAAAAATGATTTGCATGAAATGTCTGCCATCTGAAATGGATGAGGTTCAGGCAGCCTGAATAATTACATGGGTTGGAAATCTCTTCAGCCAGTCATTATGGTGGTAATACCCAAGTAATATTGACTGACAAGCTTTATAGTGGAACACCATTGCTCTTCGAGTTGACAAATGAGGAGGGAACATATTTCCTAAAGAGTCGGACAGAGGTCATTATTACTATCCACTGGAAGTCACATTTTCATCTTAAAGAGTGACCATTTTCTCTAGAGAGTAAATATTCCTGTGCCTGGATGGCATTGTCCTCCTAATGTGCTGCCCCTTCAGTTAGCTTCTCCTAAGGGCTGTCTATTGTGGTTCAGTGGGTCACGGCACTCTCTCTGGCAAGAGAAGGAGGAAATCCATCTGAAGTTGAGGTCATCCTGAATATGTGAAGGTGAAAAAGAAAGTTTCCTTCAGCTTTTAATTCCTGTCTCTGGAATGGATTTAAGATTTAGTCGATTTTCCTTCAGAGAAAGAAAAGATGGATCATCACTTTCTCTACTAGGTTTTGGCAAGATATTTTTTTAATGCATCTATGCATTTTGGTACATGCTTCATCTTATTTCTTCTCACTTTGTTTCCTGAGATTTGATTCATATCATGAATCTAAGAGTTTAAAGAATTAAAAATCAAGAAATTTCTCAACAAAATTAGGGGTTTTTTTTGTTTGATTTATTTATTTTTGTATAGAACAAAAGAAAATGCAAGAGTAGTATGAAGGGGAACAGCTGGGAGGCAAAGTAGATAGAGCACCAGCTCTGGAGTCAGGAGGACCTGGGTTCAAATTCGACCTCAGATACTTAATATGTACCTAGCTGTGTGATTTTTGGGCAAGTCACTTTATCCCATTGTCTTGCAAAAAGAAAAAATAACAAAAAATAAAGAGAGTGGTAGTGTGGTTACGTCATAGCTATGTGGATAAAGAGCCAGTCTCAAAGTTAAGAAGACCTGGATTCATATTTTGTGATGCATACTAGCTGTATGATTCTGGGCAAGATCTCTGTAATCTTTTTGTCTTAGGTAACTATGTTTTTAAGTTTCAGAGAGATAGCCAAACTGCATTGGTAAAAGAAGCTTTATCACCTAGGACCTCCCAGTTCTAATCCTTCTTGGTTAACCAGATAGAGCATTGGTCAGGAAATTTCATTTTCCAAAGTTAAAAATCTATCCTCAGACACTTACTAGCTGTGTGATCTGGACAAGTCACTTACCCTGTTTGCCTTATCTACAAAATGAGCTGGAGAAGAAAATGACAAATCATTCTAGTATCTTTGCCAAGAAAATCCAAAAGGGGATCATAAAGAGTCAGTCACAACTGAACAACAAAAAAAGTTCCTATCCCATTTGAAAATAAATGATTAAAATGAAAGTCTCTTTATTTAAAAATAAAACCATATATTTATATTGGGCTTTGTAGTGGTCACAGTGCTTCTATGTTCATTTGCTTATTTTACCTTTGTTATCCATTACAAAAAAACACTGTGCTGGAAAAATCCTGTTCCTAAAATCACAGGAGTGAACACAGTTTATTTCTGCTTATTAAACTTCAATGTGTCTTTATTATATATTAATTGCTTCAAATATAACATGCCCTGGGGGCAGCTAGGTGGCATAATGGATAAAGCACCGGCCCTGGAGTCAGGAGTACCTGGGTTCAAATCCGGTCTCATACACTTAATAATTACCTTGCTGTGTGGCCTTGGGCAAGCCACTTAACCCTGTTTGCCTTGCAAAAACCTAAAAAAACCCCCCAAATATAACATGCCCCACCATGCTTAATTTTAAATCCTTTTATCACCTTCAAGTCAATTTGCTTTTCTAGTCTTATGGAACATTGCTCTCCTTCATTTACTTTACAAACTAAACTGTCCTTTCTATTCCTTATAATAGAATGTCCTTTCTATTCCTTAATTCTGAAATTATTATTGCTATTGAAGTGCCTTTGCAAAGGCTTACTTCATTTCTTGAATGAACTCTCCCTCCTCTTCTCTACCTCAGTAGGATCCATTGGTTCTTTCAAACTTGGATAAATATTTGCTACATAAATCTTCTTTCCTGAAATAACCAGGTAGCATCCTAACCTAATAATTCTTAGTAAAACATTTTTATTTGTGTATGTACACATGAGTGTGTTATACATGTTTTCATCATATATATTTTCTCTTGATGGATAGAAGGTTCTTGAAATTTTCTTTTTAATGCATTTGCATTTATGTAGAATAATATAAAATGTTTAATTGTTGACTGAGTTTTTTAAGTGTCCTTCAGTGGTGTTTGTGTCTGATAAAGGTTTACTTGAGACAGTGATTAGTGAGAAAGGAGAGAAATCTAGGAAAATTATTTGATGATCAGAGTTACTAATTGATAGTCTGTTCAGCTATCAAACAACAGAGGCAAGGTTGATCAATATGGTTTCTGGGATAAGCCAATCTATATGTTTTATAGTTAGGCATATGATTTTGGTGCATAACCATCCTAATTCCTTCTTTCTACTTCATTTTCAACTATTGAAACAAAAGCTTCTTAATTATCACTGCCATTCATTAATTAAACTATCATTAATCATTAAACACTGTGTTGTCTCTAGTAGATGCAAAAACAAATTAAACATTCCTCCTCTTAAGAAGTTTACCCCAGTTTCACTTGTCCATTCACAAAAGTGCTTTCACTTCTTTGCAAAGGACCTGACAATACAGAGCTTTTGACACCTTTCCCTTTCCAAAGGCACACTTCTATAAGTGAATAAAAACAAATGAGATTAGAAAGGTAATTGATATTTGGCTGGGTCATCAAACCAAATAGCACTGAACATACTTTAATAATGAAGTCCAAAAATAAGTTGTGGGATATACTGGTTGAGGAGATACAGATATAATTCTGTTATAAAAACTTGTCTTCCTTTACCCTAACCAAATCCTTCATTAAAGCATGTTAGAATTCAATAGGCCTTTCAGAACTTCTTGAAACATCCTGTTTCCATTACCTCCTACTCACTGTACAGAAATGTGATACAAAGCACATTTTTCAGCAAATGAAAAATATATTTAATACTTTATACTCTAGCTATGAGTATAGTATCAACAATGTTTGAAATGTATCAAAATAGTTTTAGAAAGATTCAAACATAGCCAGAGCTTCTAATGATAGTTTTCTATTACAAATACCTTTTGGGTCTCAGTTATTTCATCTGTAACTGGATCATCTCTCCAATTCCAGCTTAAGTATTTTGTGATTCTAGGTTTGAATGTGCTCAAATGCAAGACTAAAAGATCAATAACTGAGTCATGATTCTGGTGTTCCCACATTACATTTAATTCACTTCAGCAAACATTTATTAAATTCAGCTTTTCATTCCCGTATGTAAGGGACTGTGGTAACTGATAGAGATACAGAGATGAAAAGAATCCTACTCTCAAGGAAGTTACTGTCTAATGGGAGGGATATGATAGGTATACATATAAACCATGATAGAGTGAAAATGTGGGAGTTTCTTAAGAACAGTCTGTAATGTTTCAAAAATATTAAAATACTTATGAAGTACTTACTATTAATGATAAAATTAGTAAAAAATCATTTTTAGCACTTGTTATGAGCTAAGTATGACACCATATTCAAAGTAGTGTGTATGCTCTACAAAGAATACAAAAATAAAAACAGACAATACTTGTCTTCAAGGATCTTGAGTCTAATGGATAACTATAAACATGTAACCAAATAAGTATAGTGGAGAGAATGCATGGATGATTTAACTCCAAATCCCAGGTTTAAAAGAACTGTATGACTTCCATGTTATTCTTTGGGACATAGTTTTCCTTAAAAAAAAGAAAGAATTAGATTAGATGAGACAGCTAAGTGGCGCAGTGAATAGAGAACTAGACTTGGAATCAGGAAGACTCAGCTTCCTGAGTTCCAATCTGGCCTCAGACACTACTAGCTCTGTGACCCTGGGGAAATCACTTCACCCTGTTTGCCTCAATTTCCTCCTCTGTAAAGAGCTAGAGTAGGAAATAGCAAACCATTCTAGTGTCTTTGTCAAGAAAACCCCCATTTGGGCTCAGGAAGAGTTGGACATGACTGAAAATGACTGAACAATAATATTAGATGATCCCAATTTCCTATCAGCTTGAAATGCAATGATCTCCAGTATGAGGCATTCTAGAATGTGAAAAAGGCAAGGAGAGGCTTGCTTAAGTGCCTGTGAGCATCTAAGTAAGAAATTACTTTCCGGTCAGGAACTGAGGAAATGTTCTTGGAGTAGATGATTTTTTTTGACTTTTACATGGCAATGGGGTTAAGTGACTTGCCCAAGGTCACACTGTTAGGTAATTATAAAGTGTCCAAGGCTGGAGGAGTAGATAAATATTTTTAAAATTGATTTTTATTAAAGATAATATTTGAGTTTTACAATTTCCCCCCCATCTTACTTCCTTCCCCCCGCCCCCAGAAAAGGAATCTGTCAGTCTTTACTTTGTTTCCACGCTGTACCTTGATCCAAATTGGGTGTGATGAGAAAGAAATCATATCCTTAAAGAAGAGACAAGAAGTCTAGGAGGTAACAAGATCAGGCAATAAGATATCTGTTTTTTCTAAATTAAAGGGCATAGTCTTGAACTTTGTTCAAACTCCACAGCTCCTTATCTGGATAGAGATGGCACTTTCCTTTGCAGATAGACCAAAATTGTTCCTGATTGTTGCACTGATGGAATCAGTGAGTCCTTCAAGGTTGATCATCACTCCCATGTTGCTGGTAGTGTATACAGTGTTTTTCTGGTTCTGCTTATCTCACTCAGCATCAGTTCATGCAACTCCCTCCAGGCTTCCCTGAAATCCCATCCAGTTCCAGTTTTCTAAGCCATTCCCCAATTGAAGGAATTTACTTGATTTCCAATTCTTTGCCACAACAAACAGGGCTGCTATAAATATTGTGTACAAGTAATGCTTTTACCCTTTTTCATCATCTCTTGAGGATATAGACCCAGTAGTGGTATTGCTGGGTCAAAGGGTATGCACATTTTTGTTGCCCTTTGGGCGTAGTTCCAAATAGCTCTCCAGAAGGGTTGGATGAGTTCACAGCTCCACCAATAGTGTAATAGTGAGCCAGATTTCCCACAACCCTTCCAACAATGATCATTATCCTTTCTGGTCATATTGGCCAATCTGAGAGGTGTAAGGTGGTACCTCAGAGAAGCTTTAATTTTCATTTCTCTAATAATTAATGATTTAAAGCATTTTTTTCATATGGCTGTGGATTACTTTGATCTCCTCATCTGTAAATTGCCATTGCATATCCTTTGCCCATTTGTCAATTGGGGAATGACTTTTTGTTTTAAAAATATGACTCAGTTCTCTGTATATTTTAGAGATGAGTCCATTGTCAGAATCATTAGTTGTAAAGATTGTTTCCCAATTTACTACATTTCTTTTGATCTTGGTTACATTGGTTTTATCTGTGCAAAAGCTTTTTAATTTAATGTAATCAAAATAATCTAATTGGTTTTTGGTGATCTTCTCCAATTCTTCCTTAGTCATAAACTGCTCCCCTTTCCATAGATCTGACAGGTAAACTAGACTTTGATCTTCTAATTTGCTTATAGTATTGTTTTTTATGTCTAAGTCCTGTAACTATTTGGATCTTATCTTGGTAAAGGGTGTTAGGTGTTGGTCCAATCTAAGTTTCTTCCATACTAACTTCCTATTATCCCAGCAGTTTTTATCAAAGAGGGAGTTTTTATCCCAATGGCTGGACTATTTGGGTTTATCAAACAACAGATTACTATAATCATCTCCTGCTTTTACACCTAGTCTATTCCACTGGTCCACCACTCTATTTCTTAGCCAATACCAAACAGTTCTGATGACTGATGCTTTATAATATAATTTTAGATCAGGTAGGCTAAGCCACCTTCTTTTGTGCTTTTTTTCATTAAGCTCCTGGCAATTCTTGACTTTTTATTTCTCCATATGAATTTACTTACAATTTTTTCTAACTCGTGAAAGTAATTTTTTGGAATTTTGATTGGTAGGGCACTAAACAGATAGTTTAGTTTTGGTAGAATTGTCATTTTTATTATATTAGCTCTACCTATCCATGAGCAGTTGATATTTTCCCAGTTATTTAAATCTGATTTAATTTGTGTGTGAAGTGTTTTATAATTGTTTTCAAAAAGATTCTGAGTCTGTCTTGGCAAATAGACTCCCAAGTATTTTATATGGTCTGAGGTTACTTTGAACGGGATTTCTCTTTCTAGCTCTTCCTGCTGTATCTTGCTAGACATAAATAGAAAAGTTGAGGATTTATGAGGGTTTATTTTATAACCTGCAACTTTGATAAAATTGCTAATTGTTTCCAGTAGTTTTTTGGATGATTTCTTGGGATTCTCATGTCATCTGCAAAGAGTGAGAGTTTTGTCTCTTCCTTCCCGATTCTAATTCCTTCAATCTCCTTTTCTTCTCTAATTACTGATGCTAACTTTTCTAATACAATATTGAATAGTAGTGGTGATAATGGGCACCCTTGTTTCACCCCTGATCTTATTGGGAATGCCTCTAGCCTCTCCCCCTTGAATATAATGCTTGTTGATGGTTTCAGATAGATACTGCTAATTATTTTAAGGAATAGTCCATTTATTCCTACATTCTCTAGTGTTTTTAATGGGAATGGATGCTGTATTTTGTCAAAAGCCTTTTCAGGATCTATTGATATGATCATATAATTTTTGATATGTTTGTTGTTGATATAATTGAGTATACTAACAGTTTTCCTAATATTGAACCAACCCTTCATTCCTGGAATAAATCCTACTTGGTCATAATGTATTATCCTAGTGATAATTTGTTGCAATCGTTTTGCTAAGCTTATATTTAAGATTTTTGCATCTATATTCATCAGGGAAAGAGGTCTATAATTTTCTTACTCTGTTTTAACTCTTCCTGGTTTAAGTAATGGTACCATATTGGTTTCATAGAAAGAGATAGGCAGAGTTCCATCTTTCCCTATTTTTCCAAAGAGTTTATATATAATTGGAACCAATTGTTCCTTAAATGTTTGGTAGAATTCACTTGTGAATCCATCAGGCCCTGGAGATTTTTTCTTAGGGAGTTCAATAATGGATTGTTGCATTTCTTTTTCTGAGAGTTGTTTAGGTATTTAAACTCTTCTTCGTTTAACCTGGGCAACTTATATTTTTGTAAATATTCGTCCATTTCACTTAGATTATCAAATTTATTGGCATAGAGTTGAACAAAATAATTTGAAATTATTACTTTAATTTCCTCCTCATTGGTGGTGAGTTCACCTTTTCCATTTATGATACTAGCAATTTGGTTTTCTTCTTTATTTTTTTTTAATCAAATTGACCAGCAGTTTATCAATTTTATTGGTTTTTTCATAATACTAACTTTTGGTTTTATTTATTAATTCAATAGTTTTTTGCTTTTGATTTTATTAATTTCTCCTTTAATTTTTAGAATTTCTAATTTGGTGTTATTTGGGGATATTTGATTTGTTCTTTCTCTAATTTTTTTAGTTGCATGTTTAGTTCATTGATTTCCTTGTTCTCTAATTTATTCGTGTAAGCATTTAGAGCTATAATATATCCCCTGAGAGTCGCTTTGAATGAATCCCATAGGTTTTGGTATGTTGTTTCATTATTATCATTATCTAGAATAAAATGGTTAATTCTTTCTATACTTTGATTTTTGGTCCACTCATTTTTAAAAATGAGCTTATTCAGCTTCCAATTTGTTCTGGGTTTCTATCTCCTTGGCCCAATATTGCATATGACTTTTATTGCATTGTGATCTGAGAAAGATGTATTCACTATTTCTGCCTTTCTGCAGTTGATCATTAGGTTTTTATGTCCTAGTACATGGTCAATTTTTTATAAGTTCCATGTACTGCAGAGAAAAAGCTATATTCCTTTCTATCCCTGTTCAGTTTCCTCCATAAGTCTACCATATCTAATTTTTCTAACAATCTATTTACCTCTTTAACTTCTTTATTGTTTATTTTATGATTCAATTCATCTAGATCTGATAGTGGGAGGTTGAGGTCTCCCACTAGTAGAGTTTTGCTGTCTATGTCTTCCTGTAGTTCTTTCAACTTCTCCTCTAAGAATTTAGGTGCTGTCCCACTGGGTGCATATATATTCAGTATTGAAATAATTTCATTGTCTATGGTACCTTTTAGGAGGATAAAGTTTCCTTCCTTATCTCTTTTAACACTATCTATTTTTTGCTGCTGCTTTGTATGAGATTAGGATTGCTACCCCTGCTTTTTTTACTTCAGGTGAAGCAAAATATATTTTGCTCCAACCTTTTACCTTTACTCTATATGTATCTCTCTGTTTCAAATGAGTTTCTTCTAAGCAACATACTTTAGGATTCTGGTTTTTAATCCACTCTGCTATTTGCTTATGTATTAAGGGAGTGTTCCTCCCATTTACATTCAAAGTTATGATTAATATTTATTGCCCTCCGTGCTATCTTCCCTCTGTTTGTATTTTCCCCCTTCCCCCACCCTTATCTATATTCCCCAGTATTTTGTTTCTGAATGCCACCCCCTTCAGTGTGTTTGCCCTCCTATTTCACCACTCCCCTTTCTTTCCCCTTTCCTTCCCCTTTCCATTTTTCCCTTTTCCCTTTTCTTCCCTTTGTTGTTTTGCCCCTTTTCCCCCAATCCCCTTCCCTTTCCAGCCCCCTTCCCCTTTCCCCCTTTTTAATACTTGAAAGGTTAGATGTTTTATAAGTTAACTGAGTATGTGTAGGTTGAGTTTAAGCCAAGTCTCATGAGAAGAAGATTCAGGTGTTTCTCATCTGGTCCCTTCTTCCCCTCTATTATAATAGGTTTTTTGTACTTCTTAGTGTAATGAGATTTACCCTATTCAACCCCCTACCTCCTCTCATCTCTTTCCTATCCCCCTTTTTAAGGAGGTAGTGTTTTTTAGTTCATTCTATCCAAGTCATAGAAAATTCTGAGTGTCTGTCACTTCTAGTTCAGTATATTCTGTTGAATAGAGTTAAAATTCTTGAGATTTATTAGAGTTTTTCTCCCAAAGGGGGTTAAAGCCAGTTACATCTCTTTAGATAGCAGTCTCATGGAAAGATTTTGAATGTTCATCATTTCTGTCTAGGTATATTCTCTCTGTTAGAGTTACAGTTCTCAAGATTAATGAGAATCTTTTTCCCCATGCTAGGATATAGCCAGTTTCAACTTACTAGATAGCATTTTTTTTTTCCTTTTACAGCACGCCCCCCTTTTTTAACCTTTTCATGTGTCTCTTGAACCTCCTGTTTGATTTTCTATTTAGCTCTGGTCTTTTCATCAGGAATTTTTGGGATTCTTCCATTTTGTTAAATGTCCATCTTTTTCCCTGAAAGAGAAGGCTCAGCTTTGTGGGGAAAGTAGATTCTTGGATGCATTCCAAGCTCCCTTGCTCTTTGAAATATCTCATTCCATGCCCTTCGATCCCTTAATGTTGATGCAGCCAGGTCCTGCATGATCCTTACTGTGGCTCCTTGATATTTAAGTTGTTTCTTTCTGGCTGCTTGTAGGATTTTCTCTTTTGTCTGATCGTTCTGGAGTTTGGCCACAACATTCCTTGTTTTTTTCATTTTAGGATCTTTTTCTGGAGGCGATCGATGTTTTCTTCCAAGAACTACTTTGCCCTCCGATTCCATTATATCAGGGCAGTTTTCCATCACTAGATCCTGTAATATGAAGTCCAGGCTTTTTTTCTCTTCAATGTTTTCAGGAAGTCCTTTAATTTTCAGATTGCCCCACCTCAATCTATTCTTGCGGTCAGTGGTTTTGTTGATGAGGTATTTTACATTTTCTTCTATTTTTTCATTTTTTTGATTTTGTTTAACTGACTCTTGCTGTCTCATGGAGTCATTAGTTTCTGTAGACTCCATTATTTTTTGGTGGGGAGGAATTTTCTTCATTAACCTTTTGCAACTCCTTTTCTAATTGGTAAATTTTACTTTTGAAAGACCTTTCCATTTGACCAATTGAAGTTTTGAGAGAATTATTTTCTTTTTGCATTTGCCTAATTGAGGATCTGACAGAATTATTCTCATTTTGTATTTGTCCAATTGATGATGTGAGGGATTTATTCTCATTTTGTATTTGTCCAATTGAGGATCTGAGAGATTTATTCTCCTTTTTTATTTGTCCAGTTGTACTTTCTAAGGATTTATTTTCTTGTTGCAAGGTATTAATTGTGTCTCCCAGTTTTTTAAGCTCCTTCCTTATTTCTTCAAGGAAGTCTTTCTGTGCTGAAGACCAGATAGTATTCTCCTCAGAAGTTCTAGATCTTTCTGAATTAAGGTCTTTCCCTTCCAAGAATTTTTCTATGGCTCCACTTTTCCGCTGACCCTTCTTCATTTTTGCTAAGACCTTGAGTTGGGTAGGGCCTGGTTTACAGGGGCTTGGGATTGCTAAAGGCTTTACTCACTGTGTGCAATTTCTCTGGCTTGCCCATAGGAGGTGCTGGTTGCTCTCTCTAGAGTATCTGTGACCTTGATTGAGGCCTTCTTCCTTTGCTTGAAGGGAGGGGTTGGAATTATTTAATTCTTTTGAGTTCAATCAATGGTGTTCTTTACTCTGGCCTGAGGTCATTTGTCAGCTGGGCTAGGTTCTTCTGTTCTCACACCTGGGCCTGAGGCAGAATTAGTTTGCAATGTTTTTCCTGGAAGAGGTCTGAGCTGTAATGAGACTCTGAGTTCCTCAGACCAGAGGAACCCAGGGATGGTGTCCACAGCTCTCCTGCACTGGAACTCTCCCCCCCAGCCCTATCGGCAAGCTTCAGAGGGGCAGCACCAACACAGTGCCTCTGCTCCCTAGTTGACTCAAGCCCTTGCAGTCTAGCCCTGCCACTGATCCAGTGGGTCCGACTCTCAGGCCCTCAGACTCCCGGCTCCAATTCAGCTGTTAATTTGGTTGATCCAGGGCTGATCCTCCCTCTGAGCCCAGACTCAACTGCCCGAATGTTCTTTCTCCTGGATTTTCTTTCTAGGTTTTGTGGGTCGGATTTCTTTTAAGAGGTTTGTTTCATATTATAGATGGGGAAAGATCAGGAGACTTTAGAACTGTGCCTGTCTTCTCTCCACCATCTTGGCCGGAAGTCGAGTAAATAAATCTTAAAAGAGATAGAAACGATATAAAATTCTTCCCTAAACCTGAATAATGACTTAGGAGAATTCATCCATGTGGGGGAATGGGATTCAATTGGAGAACATATAGTAGGCTAATTAGAGACCATATAAATATTTGAAATGCATCTTTGAAATTTAGGTTAGAACCAGATTATGAATGTCCTTATATGGTAGAATTCAGTTATTTCTAATTATTTGGGCAGGGGAATGATGTGGTTAGACCTGTGAACTAGGAAAATCATAGATGTAGAGCTAGAAAGGACCTTAGAAGTAATTGAGTCTAACCACCTCATTTTCTGGTGAGGAAAGTGAGAACACAGTAAAGTGGTTTGCTCAGAGTCATATATCTAGTAAATGATTTGACTTCAAGGCATTCTAATTCTAATTCCACTATACTGTCCCCTATTCCATGCTAGTTCTTTATTTTTAGGAACAAAATTAATTTAGGTTAGGTTATTCCCTTTTCAAACAGATGGACTCATTAATCTAAAGCCTTTGAAAATATATTTATGTGAGTCTTTAATGAAGACTGAGTCTTGAGGAGAGTTAGGCTTAAGTCTGGGATTGGAGAGGGAAGAGATTAGAATGAATAGTAACAATTAGAAGACTATAGTAGTAGTAGAAGTCCAAGTAAGACATTTGATGAGAGTCCCAACTTTAACAGAAGTAAAAAAAAATAGACATTTAGAACACTTTTGAGATTTGAAAAAGCCCATAATTTATCTTGCTTGATAACTCATGGAAGTGTACATGCAAACATCTACGTATCACTAAATATGTATATATAGCAATTACTATAATTATTATGTATTTATATGAATACATAAACACATACCCATATATTATGAAGCCACAGAGTCTTTTATGATTTCCTATTACCTATAGTAGTCACTCACTTAAATTTTAAAAGTTTATACTCTGGTATGAATTAGTCGCAAGTCAAAACATAGTTGAATAAAAAAGTCTTAACCTTTCACTATGTCTAAGGCTGTTTTCTAAGAAATACAAAAGTGAAGCAATTCCTACCCTCAAGGAACTTACATTATAATAGGAATTTGTAATATATAAAAAGAAAGTCAAAGACAGAGAAGCAAAGGTATTAGTGACTTGATTACTGTTTGTAGAGCAGCATTGGAAAATGGGGGGATAGGATATACACCTGGTCTCAAGAAATTTGGCAAGATGGCCCAGGTCACTGTCTAAGCTAGATGTACTTTGAAGCTAGCTAGGCAGAGTGAACTAGGACAGTTTGCTCCCTTATCAATGAAGCCAGTTCTAGTCTATGGTGGGAATTCTAAAGCAGAGAGAATTAATTGTACTGGTGACTAAGGGTGTCATTTCTTATTTTACTAGGTGCAGAATATAGAGACATCAGCAGGGCAGGTGACAGACTGGCATAGATAGGCCACTGAAGGGAATGTTTAGTGGAAATCATTGGACTTGGAGATATGTATTTGATATTTGGAACTTTTATTTTGTATCCAGGAATTGCTCAGACAATTGACTTTTTTGTAAAATGAGCCTAATATTTCCTTTATAAGGTTGGTTGTAGAAAGCATTTGTAAACTATTTATGATACTATAAGCTTGGTTTCCATTTTCACATTTTCTTTGAGATGACCATTTGGGAAACACTGCTATGCAATGAAAGAATACAGACTCTTGTTAGATTTCTGCATTAAATCAGGAAATTCTAGCTATTAAAGTGTTTTTATTTTAAAATTTTAAAATTAAAAATTAAAGTTGAATTTTATGTAAATATAAATTTAAAATTTTTAAATTAAAAAAATTAATAATATGAAAACAAGGGTTTTAGAAAAGAGAGGAGGGACAGCAAAGTGGCACAGTTGCTAGAGTACTGACCCTGGAGTCAGGAGGATCTGAGTTCAAATTCGACCTAAGATTTAAAAATTACCTGGCTATGTGACCTTAGACAAGTCATTTAATTCCATTGCCTTAGAAACCCCCCCCCCAAAAAGAGGGGAGCTTGAGGAAATGGAGAAAAGACATCACATAATTATATATAAGATTTACTTATATATAATATATAAAACATAAATATATTATAATCTATATAGAATACAAATATATAAATTTGAACTTGCTAATGACAGCCCCCTAATCCCAACTCTCTTCTTTCATTTCTCCTTCCTTCTCCAAAAGGAGCTGCATAAATGATACAGGACATTGTAATAGCAACATAGCCATAAGTGTCAAAAAATGAATGAATTATGGGAAGAAGAACCTTTTTAACTTGATTCAAATCTTGCCTTGTATTTTCATGTATCCATGTTGTCCCCCAGTAGGCTAAAATCTCTTCATGATCTGGGAATATTATTTCTGCTTTTGCATCTTCTTTTCCTGTTGTAGCTGCTGGCTACTTGAGTTCAGTTCTGCCTATGTGGAATCATTATTTAGATTTGGGAAAGCAAGGGTGAAAATAAAACAAAGATTATTAAAATGATTACAATACATAGGAAAGGATAGGGAGAGAGACAGACAGACAGACAGACAGACACACACACACACACACACACACACACACACACACACAGGCAGCATTGTTGGCTGGGCCATGGTCAGAAGACTCTGGCCCCAAGCTGGAGTCCAACTCGGGTTTTTATGTCTTGCTTCTCATCCAGAGGGCAAAAAAATGAAATCCCTTTCTCTTACTGGATCAGGAATTAGGTAGAGGGTAAAGCCTAAGGAGATCAGGAGACGAATTTTACATTAAAAAAATGAATCAATGGTACATCAAGAATGGGGATCTCCACCCAATTTGAGGTCTTACAGATTGTTTCTGTTACAATCATAATTCTCTACTTCTAGTCAATTTACATCTCAAGAGTAGGTGATAGTCAATGTACTTCTCCACCCAATTTCTACATTTACAATTCTCTTCATTTTTCCCCTGCATCAATGTCTCTTCGTAAACATCATGAAGTTATATAAGTAAGTAAAGCCTTTTAAGTTTAACGTTTATAACTTCTGTAACCTGGAATGTTAGAACATGTCTTTTCTATTAGTTTTCAATATCATACACTTTGGTTAACATCTGTAGTTCTATTGAATTAAAGGAACATGACTCCGTTGATTACAACTATATTTATCAAGCAAGTGAATACTGGAATTTTTTGAAGAAGCTGGATAACACAATGGATAGAGTGACAAATCTAGGGCCTCAAAGATTTGATTTCTAATTTACTATTTGAAATATTAGATTTTACTCTCCATGTGACCCAGGGTAAATTGACTTTCTGTAGTCTTAATTTCCCCATCTGTAAAAATGGAAGTTCTAGTTGCCCCTGTCTTTCATGGTTGTTGTGAGACTGAGATAACATTTATTAAGAACTTTGCAAACCTTAAAGCATGATAGAAATGTTATCTATTATATTATACTACATTTTTCTAATTACTGAAGCTATTGAATATGAAAATACATTTTTCTTTAAGTTGGCAAATCTTCTTTAGATTTTTTTCATAAGTTTTCTCTGTCTCCACATTTCCTGTAATTGATGTTATCATGTAAGTGATGGTTTTCTTTATGATGGTCTTTTTTACAAATATTCATAATGTGGGGCTGCTAGGTGGCTCAATGGATAGAGCACTGACACTGAAGTCAAAAGGACGTGAGTTCAAATTCATTGTTAGACACTTAATAATTACCTGTGATCTTAGGAAGTCACGTAACTGCATTGCCTTGCAAAAACCAAAAAAGAAAATATTCATAATATACTACCAAAAGAAATGGCTATGTAGACATAGACTATAAGCTTCTTATTGACTTTAAAGGCAAAGTATAACCAAAGCTATCACCTCTTGTCTTTACCTAAGATTAACCTAAGAATCATCCTTTCATCAAATCGTAGCTTCTTCTTTTTCCCTATTTTTAGTTATAAAGAAAATAGTGATCATATCAGTAGTAATGTAATTTAGTTCCTCCATTAATTTATCAAATATCAAAAAATATTCATCTTGTATCCTCTCCCCTTCACTCTATAGTCACTATAGAAGTAGAAGGCATTTAGTTACACAGGATTGAGGGTCATTTTATATATCCTGGACTTTCATAATCAAATTAATCATAGTCATATGGTGATGATAAACCTTTCTCCTTATCCTTGGGAAAAAATAATCAACCTTTTTTCAGGATTGAAAATTTGATCTCTGCCATGTTGCTTGCATTTTCTCCTGCCTCTTCACTCTCACATTTTCAAATGTTTATGAGGACCTTATAATTTATCATCTTGTATATTGTGATAACTTTCTGACTGGGTCTTGTCACTTCTACTCTGTTCCATTTTACACAATTGCTGGAAAAAGTGACTTCTTTAAGCTCCTGGTAATTTTTTTTTTGCAATTTTCTTATTGCCTATCAGAGAAAAAAATGAATCTCAGCCACATACCAAAATAATAACTAACATTTATAAAGCACTTAAGATTTGTAGACCTCTTTACATATATTATCTCATTTGATCCTGACAACAACCCTATGAGGTTGGTTCTATTACTATTCTCATTTTAGAGATAAGGATACTGAGACTGAGAGGTTAAATGATGTGGGTCACAAGGTCATATAGCTAGGCAGTGTCCAAGGGTGTCTATCTCCAGCCTGCCTGTCCAGATTTATTTCCCATTATTTCTTCTCATACATTCTACATTCCCATCAAAATATATTACTAACCATTCTCCATTTTGTCCTGCCCTTCTCTGTGTGTGCGTTCCCATCAGAATGTGCTCTCTAAATATATTCCAACTTGAAATTCTTCTCCTTCATGGTCTGGTTCAGGTTCTTTCTCCAACATGAATCCTTCCCTAATTCCCCTCATCTAGAAATGAGCTTTCCTTTCTCAAGTCTTTTGAGATCATTGTGTGGTAAAACCTTTTTTTTGCCCCAGTCACACTTTACATGATATCACTCTTACTTTGTACATGTTGGATGGTCCCTCTTAGATCATCGACTCATTAAGAATAGACTGTCATTAGTTCATCTTCTGTACTTCTCGCAGCTGGTAAAATTCATTCTCTCTGTCTCTGTCTCTGTCTCTGTCTCTGTCTCTGTCTCTGTCTCTGTCTCTCTCTCCTTCCTTCTGCCTCCAATTCTGTGTGTGTGTGTGTGTGTGTGTGTGTGTGTGTGTGTGTGTATATATATATATATATATGTATACATAGATAGATAGATAGATAGATACTGATATGATAGAGGGCTGGGCTTAGAGGCAGGGAGACCTGAGTTCAAATACAATTTCAGTCACTTAATAACTCTGACCCTAGGAAAATCACTTATAACTTGCTTGCCTTAATTTCATTAATTGTAAAATGGGGTTTAATAATAGCAGCTACTTTCAAGAGTTGTTATGAAGATAAATTGAAAAAAATACTATTAAAAATGCTTAGCACAAAGTCTAGCAAATAGTTGGTGCTATATAAATGATTATTCCCATGTGTAAACATATATCTACATATATTCATATGTGCACTGTTTGACTTACAAATAGGGATTTAACAAATATATATTCTTTGTATCCTCAGTGAGGAAGTTACTCAATAAATACTTGTTGATTGATTTAGGCTACTATAAACACATCCCTATTCCCACCCTCAATCCCTGTATTTTAACCTTTCTCATTGAAAGAGAACCATTTTCTTATGGATGCATAGATTTTAGGTATGCTGACCAATGTTTTCCCTTTCTACCTCAGAAACTTGTTTCTCTGGTTCATAACAGTCAAAATATAACTTTGTTATCCATAATGTACTTATCATATTCTCAGTTAGGAAGGCACATTAGTTTTGCTCTAATTGATCTCTTCTGCTTTAAAAAAATAGTAAACCATTCAAATTCTTAAAAATCTGCTTTACTTCTAGATAATGTCCTGGACACAGAAGAAAAAATCTGGGTTCACCTGTCCATTTTCTGTTTTCTTCAAGGCAAGAGGAAGAAATGAGAGAGAGAGAGATTAATTTTATTTTTTACTTCAGGTCAAGTGGAAATGGAAGGTTAGCTGAAGGTTCAGCTCTGGCCATCAATGGTTTATTCTGTTTTCAGGAATGTTTTGAATTTGAACTTTAGGTACTACTAATAAAACCAATTATATGCTGGCAGAAAGCTTTCTTGTTCACTCCTCAGAAGCCTGGATATGGAATAAAAGATATTTTCAGGAATGATTTTATTCCTGAAGCAGTGGCCATGGCCTATCAGACTTCTTTCCTGAAACAGGAAATGGTAGAAAGTTAGCATATTGAGCTCTATATTAGTTTCAGATCTCATAAACTTTATAATCTGAAAAACATAGTTTAATAGAGCAGATAAAATCAAACCAGTTCTATCGATCTAGGATTATGCTTATTTAAGTATTCCTGAGCTATAATAAAAAATGATGTAATATATATGCATATGTATACATGCTTTAAATGTTTTATAAATATTTATAATCTATTTGTAAATACATACAAAGACAGAGATAAATCTTTCTCGCTATCTTTCTAGTTATCTATAATTTTGTGAACCTTAAAGCCCTCAATAAATGTTATTTTATCATAATGATAACAATGATGATGATGTTGTTAATGATGGTAGGTTAAAGAAAGCTAGACACTAGACAATAGAAAAGATCATGACTGACCTTAACATCAACAAAAATACAGAAAGGTTTACAATAATTTATGGAGTTGTAGGTAAACAGGAACTAAATTTTTCTGTCTATATTACAGCATGCATTGCCTCAGCTGTACATTCAATCTCATTGTAATTTTCATTATTGTTTCTGAAGAAGAAAAACAAAAGAAAGAGGAAAACGGGTAGAGGGGTATCAGGAATGTCTTGATGTAGAAGGTAACCCTTGCACTGAATCTTGAAAGAAGTTAGAGCACCTCTGTCTCTGCCTCCCTTCCTTTCTGTGTCTGTTTTTCTTTCTTTTTTCAAGTGTGGAAGTACGGTCCAAGATGGTTTGGAGTTTTGTTATAGGACTGAGCTTGTTTGGTCAGTGAGTGGACCATGTGGATGCGGTTTTATAACCATATCTATATCTATCTCAATTTCTAAATTAATTTATTTCTACTTCAGCATCCACATTCATATCTATAGCTCTACCTAAATCTATATCTCTAAATGTATATTTCCCTCTACATAAATGAATGTGCAAACTAGTGTAGTTGAGACTATGCTTCATAGCCTTAAATTCTAGATATATTGACATATTCTTTGTTACAATTTTAAAGGACTTATCAACACTTTATTTTAAATTCTCAGATAATTGTATACATCTAAAATATGATTTAATTGGTAGCCATTTGAATTAAATGTCATTACAAAAACACTTGAGTATTTGACCAAACTTTCAAACTATATCATTAAAGGGTAGAAGATATCTAGTTAATTAAATGTGAGAACTTTTTAAAACTTGTATTTTTATTTTTTAATTTAATATTTCCTAATTACATTAAAAATTAATATTCTTTTTTTAAAAATGAGTTTCCAATTTCCTACCTTCCTCCTGCCTCTCATTACATGTTGAGAAGGTAAACAACTTGATATTGATTATACATGTGAAGTCATGCAAAACATTTCCATATCAGTTACATTACCACACACACACACACACACACATACACACGTGAAAAAAGTGAAAAAATATTCTTTTATATGTACTCATAGTTCATTAATTCTCTCTCTGAAGATGAATAACATTTTACATCATGGGTCCTTTGGAATTGACTTGATCAGAGTAGCTAAAACTTTCACAGTGGGTCATTGTCAAAATATTACATTATTTTGTACAATGTACTTCTGTTTCTACTCACTTCATTTTGCATCAGTTCATATAAGTCTTCCCACGATTTTCTGAAACTATCCTGTTAATTATTTCTTATAGCATGATAGTATTTTATCACAATCATATACTACAAATTGCTTGGTAATTTCTGAGTAGTTGGAAATTCCCTTGATTTCCATGGAATTTTTACTACTACAAAAAAAAGTTACTTACTATGAACATTTTTTGTATATGTAGGTCCTTTTCCATTTTTGTTTTATCTCTTCAGAATATAGGCAAATTATGGTATTTCCGCATCAAAGGTATTCTAGATATATTGATATATTTCACCAAACTGAGACAAAATAATTCCTAATATAATAAAAGAGCTAGTGGATGATATCTCAAAAATAATGGTGAAAAAGGATGGGGTGTTATACTATAGGAGACAGGAAAATAGTTCAATTTTTTTTAAAAGTTCACTTCATGCTACAGGTCAGTAAAGTCAACTTTACTTCTTGTGAAATTTTAGAATGAATTACTAAGGGGAATTTTCTCTGATCTTTTAGAGAGGAAGTGATGATCACAGTGCTAGCATGAGTTCATCAAGAACAGGTCATAGCAGAAAACCTCATTTCCTTTTTTGACAGAGTTATTAGACTGGGAGATCAAGGGAATATCAAATAAATAGTGATATGATCTGGACAGACTTGGCCCCTTCTCCCAGGGAGCAGCTAGAAAGATTTACAGTGAGCACAACTTCTACTGTACCAAAGGTTTTCTACCAAACACTGTGTACATCCTCATCTAGATTTCTTATAATTGTACTTTGTTTTAAAAGTATATTTAGTTTGCTCACTATAAGTTGTTGCACTTAGAAAAAAAGTTTCAGTTCCCTTTGCTCTCCTAAGAATTAAACTTATATGACTGATTATTCTGCAACTACTTTGTGTGTGTGTGTGTGTGTGTGTGTGTGTGTGTGTGTGTGTGTGTGTGTTGCTTGCCTGTCAGGGACCAAGCCAACTGCTGAGAAATAAGGATAGCATCAAAACATATCAGATCTTCTTTTGTATAACAAACTGATGATTTATATATTGTCAATAAAATATGTGCTCCTTAAATTGTCTTACTTGAAACAATAACCTGACTCAGTCATATAAAAATATACATGGATTTCAGAAAGGTCTTTGAGAAAACTTCTCATAGTATCCTAGCAATCAAGACTTAAAAGACTTAAGTTTGATGAAAGCTAATTTGATGATTTGGGAAGTGGCTGAATTTGGAACTGGGTCTCCAAATTAATGATCAATGGATGGGATGTCTCTTAAAGCTCAATCAAAGAATCAAGTAAACATTTATTAAGACCCTACTGTGTGCCAAATATGCTAGATTGTAAGTATACAGAGGAGAAAATGAACCAGACCTTACTTTCAGGGTGGCCCAGGGTTCTGTCCTTGCTTATGTACTGTTCAATGTTTTCTCTTCATGACCTAAATGAAGGTGCAGATGATACAATTCTTAAGCTGACAAATTACATTAAGTCTTGCTGTTCTTTGCTGTAGACCACCTCTGGAGTGTTGTGTTCATTTCTGGTTACCGTATTTGAGGAAATTAATTCTCAAACTGTAGTATGTCCAGAAGAAAATGCCAAGATTTGTATATGTAAGATGAGTAAGACTGAGGAGTTGAGGAAGATTCAAAGGATTTGAGGCTGAAAGACTGGAACAATGTCTCAATAATAGAAAAACTGGGTGGAGAGGAGGGTTTGAAGGGAAAGATGATGATTTTATTTTGAATCTCTCTGATCATTCCTCCTCAGTCTCCTTTCCTGAATCTTCAACTAATAGATGTCCCTCATGGCCTCATAGTTTCTCTTCTCTTCTTCCTCTAAACCACTTCACTTTGTGATCTCATTTGCTCCTATGGATTTATACCATCTCCAACTGCTTTTCAGATATCTCAAACTGGGAAACTGCCTTATATATTTTAGCTATCCTTGAATAAAAAATAGAAATGGTCCCTAAATTCTGGGATCTTTAAAGAAAGTCACATCATGTCTCTATCTGTCTGTCTGTCTATCTGTATCTAATGTGTATATGTAGAAATAAATGTACAGATGTATACACATTTATATGTACATATGAGTACATTTATATATGGATATGATACAGATATATAAACATTTATGCACATATATGCATTATATAGCGTATATAATATGCAGGAGTCCTTTTTTAAATTTCTACATTGATTGGAAAATTGGATTTCCCAAAGCAATCCTTTCAGTGTTTTAGGGATAGATATCTTTCTTTTTTTTTTCTTTGAATATATTTTTATTTATTTCATTAAATATTTCCCAGTTACAATGAAAATATTTTAACTTTTCTGTTTTAAAAAAAATTTAGGATTTCAGATTCCTTCCTTTCTTTTGACTCTTCCACTTCCTTGAAAAGGCAAGCAATTTGATATTGATTATAATTTGTGAAGTCAGGCAAAACATTTTCCAAATTAGTCATATTGAAAACAGAAAACAGACAAACAACAAAGGAAAATAAAATTATACTTCAACAAATAAATAAATAAATAAATATACAAATAAATAAATAAATAAATAAATAAAGTATACTTCAATCTGCATTCAGAATTCATAGGTTATCTCTCTAGAAGTAAATAATATTTTTCATTATGAGCTCTTTGGATTTGCATTCCTGGATCACTTTCTTGCTCAAAGTAACTGAGTCTTTCATAGTTGATCAATTTTATGATATTGCTGTTATTATGTACAACTGTCCACTTCACTTTGCATGAGTTCCCCTACGTCTCCCCAGGTTTTTCTGAAACCATGTTACTTATCATTTCTTCTAGGACAAAATTTTTTTTATTATTGATATGGTCAATTATGCTTATAGTTTTCCTATACCGAAGTAGTAATTGCATTACTGTTATAAATCCCAATTGCACATAGTGTATAATGTTTATGTTATATTGCTGTAATCTTCTTTCTGGTATTTAATTTCACAGTTATATACTAAAATTTGTTCAGCAATCCCCAGTTGAGGGGCATCACTTCAATTTCTGATAAGTATTTTTGAACAAATAGATACTTTTATCTTTTCTTTGATCCCTATTGGATATGGGTATAATTGTGGTATTGCTGGGTCAAAGGGCATACACAGTTTTGTAGCACTTTTGGCATAGTTCTAAATTGTTCTCTAACTTGATTGGACCAGTTCATAATAACACTATGAACAATGTATTACTGTCTGTTTTTTCTACATCTTCTCCATTATTTTTCATTTTTCATTTTTGTCGTACAATTTGATGGGTATGAGGTGGTATGTCAGAGCTGTTTTATTTTCATTTCTCTACTTAGGTGTGATTTAGAGCATTTTTTCATGTGACAATTGATAGATTTGATGTTTTCTCCTGAAAACTTCCTGTTCATTTCCTTTGATCATTTATCATTTATCAACTGAGAAATATGAATATTTTTATAAGTTTGACTCAGTTTCCTATATATATTAAAAATGAGGTCTTTTTCAGGGTGCTGTAGAATTCTTTCCCCAATTCCTAGTTGTCTTATAATTTTGCCTTATAGTTTTGGCTGTGTTAGTTTTGTTTGTGCAAAACCTTTTTAATTCCATGTTGTCAAAATTAGCCATTTTATTTCCCATGATCTTTACTCAGTCTTGTTTGCTTACAAATTCTTCCCTTATCCATAGATCTAAAAATTATAGTTTTCCTTGTTCATTAACATATTTATGATATCTCCCTTTGTATATAAATTATATATCCATTTTGATCTTACATTGGTATATAAACTGAGGTGTTTGTCTTTGCCTAGTTTCTCCCGAACTGTTTTTCCACTTTTCCCAACAAAGCTTGGATATTTGGATTTATGAAACACTAAATTACTATACCTATTCACTACTGTGTTCTATACCATACCATATACTTAATCTATTCCTCTTATTCATCATTCTATTTCTTAACCAGTATGAGATTATTTGATGATTACTACTTTGTAATATAGTTTGAAATCTGTTACTACTAGGCAGTCTTTTTTATATTTTTCCATTGATTCTCTTGATATTGTAGACCTTTTTATTTTTCTGGATGAAGTTTTTATTATTTATTCTAGCTCTGTAAAGTAATTCTTTGATAGTTTGATATGGCATTGAGTAAGTAAATAAGATTAAGTAGAATTATAATTTTATTATATTGACTTGGCCTACTCATGAACAATTAATATTTCTTCAATTGTTTGTAGTTGTCTTTGTGGGAAAAGTTTTATGATTGTGTTTATACAATCCCCAGATTTATATTTCCTGGTAAACTCCCAAATATTTTGTATTATCTGTAGTTATTTTAAATAGAAATTCTCTTTCTATATCTTCCTTTGGTTTTTGTTGGTAGCTTATAAAGTGTTGACTTATGTTGATTTATTTTACATTGTGAAACATTGCTAAAGCTGAGTCAATTGAGTCAATTTTTAGTTGATTCTCTAGAGTCCTCTAAGTATACCATTATATCTTCAAAGAATGATATGTTTATTTGTTCATTGCCTATTTTAATTACTTTAATTTTTCTTGTCTTATTTTTATAGTTAGCACTTCTTGTACAATATTGAATAATGGTACTGATAATGCACATCTTTTCTTTACACCTAATCTTATTGGGAAGGTCTCAGTTTTATCCCCATTATAGATAAGTTTGTTTCTAGTTGTAGATGGATGCTCTTTTTCATTTTAAGAATGTTGTAATTATTCCTATTCTTTCTAATATTTTTAATAGGAATAGTATTTTGTTTTTTCAAAGCTTATTCTGTATCAATCGTGATTTTTGTTGTTTTTATTATTGATATGGTCAATTATGCTGATAGTTTTCCTATAGTGAAGTAGTAATTGCATTACTGCTAAAAATCCCAAATCTACATGGTATATAATGTTTACTATATTGCTATAGTCTTCTTGCTGGTATTTAATGTATTTTTTTGCATTTCAACTTAGTAAGGTAATTGTTCTACAGTTTTCTCTGTTTTTTTCTCCCCCTGGTTTAGGTATCCAAATGATACTTGAGTCATAAAAGGAATTTGGTAGGTTCTATTTTTACAAATAGTTTATATATCAATGATTTTATTTGTTTTTGTTTTTTTACGTTTGGTAGAATACATTCATTAACCCATCTAACCTTGGGAATTTTTTTCTTAGGGAGCTCATTGAAGGCTTGTTCAATTTCCTCTATAAGATAGGATTATTTAAGTATTATTTAAGTATTCTATTTCCTCTTCCATTAATCTGGGCAGCTTTTATCTTTGGATATATTCATCCATTGCACTTAGATTGTCAGTTTTACTGGTATCTTAATTGGACAAAATAACTCCTAATGATTCTTTTGATTTTTTCTTCACTGATAGTGCTTTCAACTTTTTTTTCATTTTCCATATTGAGAATTTGGTATTATTTTTATTTTTTAATTTATTTGAAATTATTTTATTATTTATTAAAATAATTATTTTATTGATTTTTAAAAAATATAACCAGCTCTTAGTTTTAGTTCTTATTCTGATGCTATTTTTTATTTTTAGTGTTATTAATCTCTCCTTTGATTTTTAGGATTTCTATTACTTTGTTCTTTTTTCTACTTTTTTTTTAGTTATATGACCAAATTTTTATCTGTTTTTCATTCTTTCTTTCTTTCTTTCTTTCTTTCTTTCTTTCTTTCTTTCTTATTTAGAGATATAAAATTTTTCCCTGCTTTGGCTGCATCCCACAAATGCTATCTCATTGTCATTCCCTTTAATGAAATAATTGTTTGTTTCTATGATTTGTTGTTTGATGCACTAATTTTTTAGGGTTAGACTACTTAGTTTCCAATTATTTTTTAATCTAAGCTTTCCTGGCCTTTTAATCAATGTAATTTTATTGTATCATCTGAAAAGAATGGGTTTAATATTTGAGGGGGATTTCTATTCCCTTTCTCTTCTGTCCAGCTGTCTCTCTCATTTAACTCAGACACTTAATAATTACCTAGCTGTTGGCCTTGGGCAAGCCACTTAACCCCATAGCCTTGCAAAAATAAAAGTAAAAAAAAGGTAAATCTAAAGAATATACTGTTGTATTATGGTTTCTAATTCAGTGAACTATCTGCTTTCATTTTGTGGGTGAGTTGATCCCATTCACATTCACAGTTATAGTTATTAATTGTGCATTTCTTTTCATTTAATTTCTTTGATCTCTCTCTCTCTCTCTCTCTCTCTCTCTCTCTCTCTCTCTCTCACACACACACACACACACACATACAAACAAATCCTGTGCCTCCTCTAAAGTCTGTTTTACTTCTGATCACCGACTTCTTTTATCTTCTTTCCCTTTTATCACTTCCTCTTTTTCTTATCCCCTTACCTTCCTACTTCTATTTTGAGTGGTATTGATTTTTATTACCAGTTGAGTAGGTACATATATTTTTGATCCAATTTAGATGTGAGTGAGGTTCAAGTGTTGGTCAGTCCACTTCCCAACATTCCCTTTCCATTGTAAAAGGTCATTTTTTGCATATATGTATTTTATATGAAATAATTTTCCTGATTCTTCCTCTTTCATTCTCCCTCCCACCCCCAGTGCATCCCTCTTTTTTGGCTATTCATTTTTTTTACATCATCCTAACATAACTGTCTCACTTCCATAAAGTCTTCTTATGTAGAATCCTTAGAATCCTTCTAACTATCCTAATAATGATAAAAGACTTAGAAACTCTCTCTCTCTCTCTCTCTCTCTCTCTATATATATATATATATATACACACACACATATATATATATACATACATACTTATCATTATACATACATATCACTATAAATAGTTCAGCCTAATTCAGCCCCTTGTGATTTGTTTTTCTTATGCTTCTCTTCATTTTTGTTTTTAAAAGTCAAACTTTCTATTTAGCTCTAATCTTTTCATCAGGATAGTTTGAACATCCTCTATTTTTATTAGATATTCATTTTCCCCCTTGAATGATTATACCCTGAGTTTTTCTGGGCTTCAAAATCTTGTTTGATTGTGACTATGGCTTCACAGTATTGGAATAGTTTCTTTCTGGTTCTTGAAGTATTTTCTGACTAGGAGCTCTGTAATTTGTATATTTTATCTTTATTTTGCAATTTCTTTCAGGAGTTTATCAATATATTCTTTATATTTCTATTTTCCCCTCTGATTCTAGGATATTGGGGAAGGTTTACTTGATGATTTTTTGAAATACGATGTCTAGTCTCTTTGATGGTGGCTACCATGTAGTGCAATAATTCTTAAATCATCTCTCCTTAATCTATTTTCCAGATCAGTTATTTTCCAATAAGATATTTCACATTTCTTCTCTTCTTTCATTCTTTTAACTTTGTTTTATTGTTTCTTGATGACTCATAGAGTCATTAGTTTCCACTAACCCAACTCTTAATTTTAAAGAATTATTTTCTTTAGTGAGTTATTGTACCTCTTTTTTCCATTTGGCTAAATATGTTTTTTAAGGTATCATTTTCTTCAGTATTTTTGTGCCTCTTTTACCAAGCTGTTAATTGACTTTTTATAATTTTTTTCCTTTGTTCCAATTTCTTTACCTATTTTTTTCTTTAACAACTTTTATTTGATTTTGAAAATCATTTTAGCTCTTCTAGGAATTCTTATTGGGTTTTTCCAATTTGTTTTCTCTCCCCATGAGGCTTTGCTTGTCTCTGTTTTGACTTCTTTTGTCTTCTGAGTTTGAGTCTTTATCTTCCCTGTCACCATGGTAGTTTTTATGGTCAGTTTGTGTTTTTGTTTTCTTATTTTTTTACTCTATTTCATCATTTTCAACTTTATATTGTAATCAGTCTCTGTTTCTGACATGGGGAAAGGGTGCTGAATCAATATTGAGGCTTTTGTGCATTTTTTTAGAATTAGGATGCTTCTTAGGAGGTTTGATCTGGTGAGAAGTGTGGTGATTGCTCTCCTAGTCTGCATTCTGGTTCTTACCCAAGAGAGTTCCCTTTTCCCTCTAAATTACAATTAATATTGCATTTTAGGACCCCGCTCCCTGAATCCTTGTGACCAAAAGCTATATTGGCATTAAGGGCTCCCACTTCCTCTTTACCAAAAGTTCTCTTCTCTGCCTTTGAACTATGGTTCAGAAGTTGGTATAGTCATTGGTGTCACCATTTTCTTCTGCTGTTGTGTCCACTACTAGCACTGGAGGCCCCTGTAATTGCTTTCTAACCATTTTCTAGGTCCCCTTATTGAATCTGTCTTGAGAGCTCCCAGGACTGCTGCTACTTCTGTTGCCACCATTTAGTTCTACCATTGCTGTTTCAACCATTTGAGCTCCAGACCAGCCTCCAGTCTCAGGTCACTGATGTCTCCTAAGCTGTCTTGGGCTGGAAGAAATTCACCCTGACCAAATTTTACTGGTTCCTCCATTCCAGAATTTGATTTGAAGAATTATTTCAAAATTGTTTGAAGAGTAATAGAGGCATCTTTCTTTTGCTTTCCAGACTGAATTCTGGTTCTCTTACATTTCCTCTATATTAATTGCTTATTACAGTTAATATTTAACTCATAATTGATTGATCCAGTGATTAGAATCATTCAACCATTTTCATCAACTATATTTTATGGAATTTATTTAGTGAGATATTAGAGTCAGAATAATGAGGGGAATGTTGTGCAAAACCTTCTCATTGCCTCCTCCAGAATTGTCTATGTCCATTGGCCTGCTGGTATAGGAAACAGAACTACTGGTGATGGTCTGAATACAGTGGTATTTAGATGTAATTGAGGCATAATAGAATTGTGGAAATGTCGAGTGAAATGACAATTGGAATTTGGGAGAACATTATGGTAAAGCTAACCCATCTCTCTCAATGGTCTAAATCATCAATACAGTGGTTTCTATGGTGACTCAATAGTAGTATTAAGCTAAAGACTGTCTTTGGATGGTCTAATCGTCAGGACAGTAATATTTGGAGAAAAGACTTCAATAGTGTTGCAAAAACCTTTCTTAGATGGTCTGGGCTATTCAGGCTACAAGCATACTCACCCTTGAAACACAGACTGATTTCCCAAAAACTGCCTGGCTGTTAGAAATACACTAGCTCAATCACTATTTGGCTTCATTTATGGTCAGAACTACAAAGGTATGTGATTATCTTCAAACCTCTGATTTTCATTTTTTGAATAATGAAAACCTTGGCAAATGCTTTCACTCTGGTCCATCTTGCATAGTCTAAGAATTTCACCTCTAGTGGCACAGTTGAATGCCCTTGGCCATCCCTCTTAATCATGGCCCCAGTTCCAAAAAGCAACAAAATAGAACCAGGGCTCTATTCCTTTATTCTGAGATGGAGCATTCAGGCAATTGGGTCCTTCTTTGAACACTCTAATGTTTTAAAAGTTAATACTTTGGGCCCCTCAGGACACTCAACTGAGAATATTGGGGGAATCTGAAGAAATAGGGGTTGGGACAAGGGTGACTTGTCTGTCACCAACTCAATCCCAAGATCCAAATAGGAGTTTGTGACTGCAGCAATTTTAAATTTGCTATCGGATCTGGAATTACCAAACAATTACAGAGCCTCAAAAGGGCCTCCCCTAGGTCAGGAGTGGTAATTTGCTTACCCACTGCTTTCCTTGAGTGCAGCGCACACACACACACACACAAGCACGAAGACACATGCACACAGACATGCCCATTGAATTCTGGGTAGTTTAGGGGAAGGGAATAAATAAGTAAACTTGAGGATCAGGAGAAGCTTGAAAGAAGTTACCCTTGAAGTAAAACAGGAATTCCTAGAGGTTAGAGTAAAGGGAAGCCTTCCAGGGACCACAAAGCCAAAGATATAGGAGACAAAATCGAGAAGGCAACAGCAAGGAGTACAGTAAAACTGCTCACAGAATACATAAAACAGAACGTTGTGTAAGAAGGTAGGAAAATAATGAAGCAGACACTTGTAAAATTCTTTAAATGCCAAGGGAGAAGAGTTTCTGTCTCATCCTATGGTTGACCAAGAGTCAGTTGAGTTGTTGAGAACGTGGATGACATGGTCAAAAGATCACTTGGGCAGTTAGGATGACTTTGGGCAAGTTCACAAAACCTATCAGTTCCTCCAGGAATCTGTGTGAGACAAAATTAAAGAAGAGTGACTGAACTGCTCAGGTGGATATGTTATCCTGGGTGGAAATTCCCAATATCAATGAAATCATAGATCTGGAGACTCTCTCTCTCCCTAAATTAGTTTATCATTGAGACCCTTCTGCTTTCAAGGGTGACTGATATAATACTGTTAACTATGAAATTTGTAAAGGATATACTAAAAACATTACTTAGGATTTTCTTTATATCATTATTCTAATTGAAAATACATATAGAGATATGCAGCATCAATCTCATCTATGTTTATTTCAGCATGTCAGGAGAAGGAATATAAAATGTGAAAATGTTGCCCTTATTGTTTGTGAGTCTGGTAAAAACAAACAATAATAGAAGAGGATGAGGAATTTCTCTGTAATGTCCCCAGGAATTTATGCTAGTTAGGAAGCCTGATAGCTCCTCCCCTCCTTCAAGCTAATTCCTAGTGCCCAACCTCTAGAAATGTCAATATTACATATCATTCTGCCCTACCTCCCACAATGACTTAACCAATCTATGCTACAAGCAATCAGGGCTGAGATTAATGAGTTATTTGTATTTAGAACAAGAATCAGGAAGTTATTTCCCAATACTCCAATTAAAAGTGATATTTCTGTTCTTGAGTTTCTTGAAACTCAAAGACCTCTCCTTTAAACTTAAATTCTTTCTCATATTATAATTTGAGAATGTGCCATTGTCTATACTCTTACCCCATCCTTCATTTACATTGTAAGTTATTTGTATACAGCATCTCCCTTAGATTCCCCATTGCCTACCTGAAACAATGTTATACTTAGCAAAAATAATGTTTGTCCTTCATTCTCAAAGAAGACCACATCAGGAAGGTGATGCCATGACAAACACATTAATTGAATTGTGTGTGTGTGTGGGGGGGGCTGTGCTAAGTGACTGGTCTCCTCGCTTTCTCCTCCAGAGCCAACTGATCCAGTGACCAAATAAGAATCAGGACAAATGAACATGACTCTGGATGTGAGGCAATCATTGTTAAGTGACCTGCCCAAGGTCACACAGCTAGTAAATGTCTGAGGCCAGCCAGATTCAAACTCTGGTCCTCCTGATTCCAAGGTCAGTGCTGTATCCACTGCTTTCTAAATATAAAATGATTTTTTTTGAATTACAGAAAATTATGAATTGGTCATAAATGCATCTTTATATGTGAAAATCAAGAGGAAATTCAGCATCATACTAGTTTCTAAGATTTTAGTAGTGTTTCACAAAAACCAAAACAAAACAAAAAACCTCAAAATTCCTCCTTTTAGTCTTAATTATAGAGTTATAAAATGTTACAACTGGATGGGATCTTAGCTAAAACTTTATCTAACTCCCTCATCTTACAGATAAGAAGACTGAGATTGTGACATGTGAAATATCAAGAGTGTATCTCTTAGTTTAATCAGAAGTAATTGTAGATCATTTTGGGAGACCACTAGTCATATTAATCAGTAAAGTCAAACTTGGGAACAAAATAAGATGTTTTATTTTCTATAAAGCCCTAATTTTTGGTGAACTTTGAAAAGAATGATATATTTTTTTCTCAATCACAGAGGACTAAAATAACACATTGATTATTTTGGAGAATTTAACTTAAAAAAGTATGCCAATTGAATATATAAATTTTGCACACTTGGGAATCTTAGATCTATATCAAAATACCAACCATCTAGTCATACTTCCTTAATAATAATAGCAATCAATATAATATGATATAATAATATAATTATGATAAGTGTTATTATATAACCTGAGAAGGAAATGGTAAACCATTCCAGTATCTCTGCCAAGAAAATTCCAAATTGGGTCACAGACAGTGACAACTTAACAGCAACAGACAGAGCACTATTTTCAAGCCAGCTTATGAGCTAGAGGTTAATAGAAGTAAATAGCATCAACCTCTTTTGTTCACATGATACAGCTATGTTCACCACCAGAATTTGGTATAAGCCTTTTTTAGATCTCCTTTCTAGAGCTGGCCTTAAATTGTTGAGATGTAGTCTGTTTACTGCTCCTGCAGGTGCTACAGCCATAATTACTGAAACCCAGAAAGAGAAAAGTCCTTGCAACCAACATCTTTGACTTAGTCAAATGGCTCAGTATAAGAAACTAATATCACATCAATATGGGAATGACATTAAAGTAGAGGCATTAATATTAATAGTTACTTTGCTGCTTCATCTTCAAAACCATGTGAGATTCCCAACTGATTTGGAGTTGAGATTATATATATATATATATATATATATATATATATATATATATATATATATATATATATATATATATATATTGTGTTTCCTAGGAATATAAGCATATTCTTACTGTTGTATTTATAGCCACAGCCCTTAACGATGATTTATATATAGTAAATATTTAGTAAATATGTCAATCATTAATTTAAATATTGATACCGGTAGAATCTGAAGAGAAAAGTCAAAGATGAGAGTTTTCTCACTGGGCCCAAAACAACAGATCAGAAGTCACTTGATCAAAAATTAATCCAAAATGAGATGGATCTAGACTAGAAGCAGGACTTGACTAGTACTGACTCCTTCTGTATGTGTGTGTGTGTGTGTGTGTGTGTGTGTGTGTGTATATGTGTATGTGTGTGTGTTCATAAAACAAAAATCTGATTGTCCTAATCTCCTCTTGTCTGTTATAGGAATTGTGCTGAAAGAAATCCTACCAATAGTTATTATGTGCCCTTGAACTGTGTGGAATAGAACCAGATTTGGAGTGCTCCCAGAATAAACTAGAACACTTGGCCTTCTCATGAACAAACCCTTCCAGATATAATTATGCACATAACTGTAATCGTCCTGTATGAGGGATAACATTGTGGTTAATGAATGAAAGGATGATTAAAATAATGACTTGGCCCTTTTCCATTTCGACCCTTGAAGAATAACTCTAGGTCAGACAAAAGATACTTAACTTATAGGAAGAAAAATTCTCCTGTACTGTTGTAAACATGAATGCCCTCTCTTTGGGCATATCTTGTTGGGTTTATTTTTCAGACCTGTGTTGTGACAACTGACTTGGTAGCCAGGGACGATTCAACGTAACAGTCAGATTGGCTTCTCCTCTTCTAGCCCTGTCTTTATAGTTATTTCTCCTGGCAAGGCAAGAGGAGACTAGCCTGCCATGACTTGATGGAGGGATTAGGCTAACTAACTCCTTCTTGGCTTCTTTTACTTCTGAGATAAGGGATAAAGAAGTTGCTTTCCTAGCATGTCCCTGAGTTCTATTCTTTGTATTCAATGTTTCCTTAGCTATAGTTGCTAACTCTCTGCATAATAAAATGGAACATTCTTTTAAAATTATTCCCCCCCCCCCCCCAAGCTCTCTCTAGGCTAGCTGTGAACAAATAGATATAAGCATATCCCCTTTTATCTTGTTTGAAAGGGTCATTTGTTTCTTAATTACTATATTTACCTGACTTCTATGAAACAATGTATGGAAATAGATTTCCTTCCTCATGCCTTTAGTACAAACTTTTTTCAGTTTCTAATCATTATATTATTGTTTCTGACCAGAAAAGGATAGGAAAAAAATCATAATATGTAGAATTTTCAAAATTGGGATGGAACTTAGTTTATCTAGTGATGACAATTACTTTCTTTTATATGTATTTATGTATGTTACATAAATTATATTATTAAATAATATAAATTTATATAATATCTTATATATCATCTTTATTATATATAATTTATATATAATGAATCTAAGAAGTCACTTGCCCAAGTGAGAGTAGACTTTTATCTCCTGATTATCAGTATAGTAATATGACCAAGATCACATAAGGAATCTCTGCTCCATACAACCTTGGTGACTAGATGAGGCTGAACAGATTGCTGAAGCCTTCTTTGATCTGTGCATAATTTCCATTTGAGTTCATTGCATGTGAGCTTCTTAGCCCTATCTTCACTCTTAGTGAGGACAGGGAAAAACCCCTTTTGGTATTTTTGCTATTGAGTCCTGTCTATTTTGAGCTAGCTTTCTCAGTCTCTCTTTTAAGAAAGATAGAAGATAAGCAGTGTGGGACCAACTTAATAATCTTTACTTAAGGGACTTTAGTTCTATTAAGCTTCTATTTCCTAGTCATTTCAAAATTATTTAACTTCTTTTTCTGAAGGTGATGAATTTATTTGTAGGATTAGACTTTACCATCAGCTCACCTCCCTTGTAAGGCACTATTTCCTTATTGCTATTTAACAATTCCCCCTTAAAAAAAAAGTTTTTCCTTTAAAAATTCCCTGGAAAACTATTGTCCTATTTTTTTCTTAGCTATTTGAGACTTGGATCTTTTGCTGTTTGCCTTAGTTTTGTTCCACTGTGTATTGTAGGACATACTTTTTTAATTGAATTATTTTTATGATTTTTATTTGGGGTCAGGAAGACCCATGTTCAAATTCAGCTTCAGACACTTGCTACCTATGACCATGGACAAGTCACTTAACCCTGCTAGCCTCAGTTCCTCATCTATAAAAAGAGCTGGAGAAAGAAATGGCAAACCAATCTCTTTTTTCCAAGAAAACTCCAAATGGGGTCCTAAAGAATCTGATATGTCTAAAAAACTGAACAACAGCAACAACAACAGCAGATGTTATGGTTCATCTGCCATTGTCTGCTCAGGAAATTAGGTTTAAAATAGTTGACAGAGGTTTCCTCAAAAAATAAACCTTTTTTAAAAAGGCTCTGTTCTTCCCTTAAAAAGCAAGATAGGGGGCAGCTAGGTAGGTAGCACAGTAGATAGAGCACCAGCCCTGGAGTTAGGAGGACCTGAGTTCAAATTTGACCTCAGACACTTAATAGTTGCCTAGCTGTGTGACCTTGGGCAAGTCACTTAAGACCATTGCCTTAAATAAAAGTAAAAAAAATTAAAAACAAACAAACAAGGTATAATGTTAACATGTATATATCATCATATAATTTCATTTGGGGTGTATATATATGTATATACATATACATACATATATAGATAGATATAGTGTGCGTGTGTGTTAGAAAGTAAATGATTTAAATTTCTACAGGGATCAAGTGGAGGCAAAAACTAAATCACTCAATATAAAGAATTTTTTATATTTAATTTCATAAGTGGAAGGGACCTCAGAGTTTACCTAGTCTATCTAACTCATTTTATAAATTTATGTAACTTCGTGGCATAAGAAATCTTGGGGCCTTTGGATACAGAATAAACGAATTTGAGATATGTGAGCTGATCAGCTGTTTGAGAACACACATCTATTTTTAACCTTTGGGACTCTTTAATAAGCAAATACTCTATTAATCTGTTTTTTTTTCCAAGTGCCTAAGTTAAGGATTTTTTTTCAGTCATTTAGTTGTGTCTGGCTCTTCATGACCTCATTTTGGATTTTTTTGATCAAAAAACTAGAGTGGTTTTTCATTACCTTCTCCAGATCACTTTACAGATGAGGAAATTGAGGTAAAGATGGATGAATGAGTAGTAAGTGTCTTAAACCAGTTTTGAACTCAGGAAAATGAGTCTTCCTGATTCCAAGCCCTGTAATCTATCTGCTGTTTCACCTAGCTGTCTCTTAGTGATTAGAACATGTTTTCCCAACTAAGCTTAATGCTGTTTATTAATAATTATATTACTTTTTAATGCAATTTTTCATCTTTTACTTCTACTCTTTCTATTTCTACTTTTTCATTTATTCTTCAAACTTCTAACACATTTTCTAGCAAAGAGGGAAGAAAAGTGGCCATTCATCAAAAGATCTGGTTAATTAAATTCAGTTTTGGAAGCCAACTATTCATTTAATTTCTCTGGATCTCAAGTTTTCTCATCAGGAAAATAACAGATTTGGATTTGATTAAGATATGGTCTATGAACTTGTTTTTTGTTAAATATATCTTGATAACTATATTTTATAATTGCTTTTTATCATTCTATATATTTTACTTTATCCATTTGAAAATAATATTCTGAGAAGGAATTTTAATCTGCCAAGATGTTCATGGCTCAAAAAATATTAAGAACCCTTGGACTGGACAATCCTTAATATCCATACTACCTTTCAAATGTAAAAATTTTCTGATTTTTTTAAAAAATGTAAATAAAGACAGCATGAAAAACTAGGCAGAGAGCCAGATTAGGAAAACTCAGAGTCAAGTCCTATCTCTGATACTCTGTGTGACTTTTGGAAAAATCACTTAAATCCTCAATGTTCCTAAAAAACTCTAAGACTCTAAATACTAGCAAAACTGCCTGTCTACATTATTTGATGGATTTAACTGCCTACTTGGAGGTCAAATGAGACTATAAGTTGTCTATTCACAAGGTAGTAAAGCAAATATCACCTGACTTTGTATTGCCCATAAGCACAAAATTATTTAGTGCTTGTTACTAGCTCTAGCTGAGAACTGTATTCATTTTTCCCTTGTAGCTTCTCATTTGTGCCCTTTCTTTCCTGCAAGAACTATTCATAATCACTATTTACCTTGAAAAAGTACTTCTATTCTCTCAAAACCTTCCCAAATGAAGGTCAAAAGGTGAATATTTGGGATTTTTTTCTTCTCACATAATGCTTGAGTTATAATGCAAAATGTCTTAAAAAACAAACATCTGAAATCTAGTGTAACTATTTGAATGCTGGACTTTAAAGCAAGAAATTTAATTAATTTTTTGTTATTGTAAATCCATATTCTCACTTTTTAAGGTCTAAAAATAGAAAAAGAACATTGAAGATAACAGATCATACAGAAAAGAGACAAACCTTGGATGAGAATAACATCTATTGAACATTTGACTTTTAAGAATTTCTAGTAGCATCCCTTTTTCCTCATGAATACCTTGAAAACAAATGGCAAAGCAGGGTGAAATGTTTAAGTACAGGTCAGATGAATTCTCTTTGCTCATTTTTTTCAAGACTTGATTTATCTTATAAAATCTTGCTGTGGATTGAGTGATAGAATCAGGAAGACTAGGTTGGAATTCTGCCTCCAATACTGGTGAAGTCACCAACATCTTTGGGGCTCAGTTTTCTCATCTGTAAAAGGATGAGCCAACTTGAAGCTAGGGATATAACTTGCTGACTGACTCATAAATCTATGATCCTGTGACCCTGTAGTTTAAACTTCTCTCACAAACCTCAGCATTCCCAATGATTACCCAGAGACAGAACTGCTGCAGAGTAGCAAACAGAAGAAAACTCCTTTTTTCCTTCCTTTCTAGATAACATATATTTTACAGATATAGCTTTTAGAACAAATATGTATATCTATATATACTTTGCAAAATAAGTGAGTATATATTTGATGCCATAGTTTTGTATTATGAAAGTAAATATACATAGTATATGCAGATATAATACTACAAATATATTTTATATATACATTTATCTCTAGAAAAGTGTGGCATGGTTTCTAGAGGGTCAGTCTTGGAGTCAGAAAGAACTGGGTACAAATAATGCATCTTACCATTTACAATCTATGTATGACCCAGAGAAAGTCACGTGGGTTTACAATGCTCCAAAGGCATTCAACTATTATAAATTACAGATGACTTCAAGATATGCATCCAACAGTGGGGTTTCCATATTGAAAGTTCCCCTACAACAACCCCCCCCCCAAACACAAACACACAGACACCCGCGGGACATTAGGATAAACCAGGCTTAAGGGTTTGGGAAATCTGCCTTTACTTCTGAAGATAATCCTCTTTTCAGAATCACCACTGGTCCTTGTCCAAGGTTCTGAGTGAAATTCTTAGCTCATAAACATAGGAGAAAAAATGGCCAGTTTTTACCATAATCTAAACTAAATAAAATAATGTATTTTGGAAAGACAGTACCTTAGAGAAAACCAAGTAATAAGTTAACAGAAAGTGATATTGCTTTTAATTGACTTTACAGTGATTTCCTGTTTCCTCCTCCTCCTCCTCTCCTCATCCTCCTTTAGGAAAAAAAAAAAGGAAAAATCCTTAAAACAGAAAGGTTAATCTAGCTATACATTTTAGGCTTTTAAAGGCTCCATTACAAGACTTATTATGCTAAAAGAAACATACCTGGCATACTGCAGTTTTCTAAATGTATCAGCGATGCATGTAATGATTCACTTAAACCATCATGGTCAGAATTCTTTTACATTATTTCTATGTAAATTGGATGCTTCACAATTACGATAATATGTGTGAAATTCCACTTATTATTTCTTTTAACATAGAAACTTTTATCACTTAACTCACTGGACAGAATATTTGAACCATTTGCAATCATTAGAGCATTTTTGTTTGGTCAAAACCCTTGTGGGATTATACTTTGGAAAAGACAGAGTGAATTATATTCATTGCAAGAAAACAGCAATTTAAAATATATAAGGGGTATCAGGAAACTTTTCATTTTAGTGCAAATTCAACATTATATCTTACTATTTTTTCAGCAGGCTAAGCCTTTTATCTTTAGGCAATTTATAAAGCCCCAGCATGTAATGTGAGAGAGACATACAGCACTAGATCTATCTGCTAGATAAATAGATACTTTGGGGACAGAGGGGAAGAAGTGATACAGTAGGATTTAAAGTAATAGCCTTTAAGGTCATAGACTGTTTACTGGTTCATCCAAATTCTAGTACAGACATTTACCTTGCCCTCCTCTCCCCTGCTGAAGCTCCCTTTCACGACCTTGTTTTTTTTCCCTTTTCTACTCACTAGACCCCCAATTTGACAGGTCTTGGGAGCCTGTGCCAACGAGAGGCCTGGGGCCATAATGTACAGTGGGTTTGGATTGAAGTGCATTGTCACAGAAATGTGAGTGCTCAGCGAAAACTCTGCTTGACTCTAGCTAGTGTATTAATGGACCTTCACTTTGATGACAGCCAAATTCACATACATACACTCTTAGGGAAAGGGAAAAGTAAAAGAGATGAGGCATTACTACTAACTGCTTCTAGTTCTTTTTCTGTTGAGGTTTAATATTTAAAAATTTGTTATTTTTAAAAGCTATACTACATGTAGTCTGTAGTACCTAATTTTGTTTTTTTTCTATTAATCCATCTAGCAAGAATAGGCATATGCATAGAATTTAATATATGAATGGGACATTTTAAAACATAAAACATGTTTATGTTTTATTCTTTTTTAATACTGTGGGGGGAATTAATTCAAACCTTGCTTAGTTCTTGTATATAGAAAAGAACATTGCATCATTGAACATGTTATCTTTAACTCTACTGGTATCATTTTAGTAAATCTATTTGATTCTGAGAAGCAGGAAAACATCTCCTACCCCAAAAAACTTTTGTATAAAATTTCAAAGTGAAATATATTACTTTTAAAAAATAGTCAAATTCTAATTTTCAATGCATAATGTTTGTTTTCTAGATTCTAGTTAACAAGGGCAATTGAAAAGGCATCTTTTATGGTATGATTTATGAAAAAAATTCAGATTTTTATTTTTTGCCTTTAACTTCAGTGTTACACATTTTAGATTCATTCTCTAAGGAGAAATTGGAATTTTGTATTTGGTTAATCACAAATCAAAAGAAGTTTTCATTAATAAAAATGCAACTTTACATTTAAGTAGATCTTTTTCACAAATAAAAATCCAATCAATTATTTAATACATTAACATTTGAAAACAGATGTGCTTTAATATGCCTAGATCATACATAAATGTAAAGAATGATAATAGGTAATTTTAATTTTTTTTAATATGTGATTATGTGTGTGTTTCTGGCTGCATAAGAGAGAGTGATCACTTTGCTTTTATTTGAAGTAACCTTGCAGGTATAGTATGAATAATGAAACACACAGGAAACCTTGTCATTCATCCTATTTTACAGGTAAGAAGATCTTTTTTGGAAATATAGTTTAGGTTGAAGTTTAAATACATTTCATGTTGGAATTAGCAGCAGTGAAGATCAACCTCAACATGTAGGCTAGAAAGTGAATACCATTGTGATTGCGGTAAGGATAAACCATTGGCAAGTCAAGCAATTCACTGAGAACTGAATGATTAGCCACAAGGAGCACTTACCATGTGCACTAGTAATTTAGGTAATTGTATTGCAGGGTTTGTAGTCCCATGAACTATAGTGATGTTTTTTTTTAATATATATTATGTAATTTGGGAATATCTTGCAAATGACTGCAGGAAGAAGCAGCTACCAAGTACTTTAGACAAAGTAGAGTTGATCTATAGTAGTTGAAAAGAAAGTATATAGTAAATTGCATACAATAAAATCATTGTGTACTTTACATTCTTCAATAAAAATGAATGAATTTTTGATATTGAGGTTGTACATAGGACCCTAGATAAGCACAGATACCTTATTTGATTTTTCAGAGTAAAGCTAGAGGTTGCTTCAGCCTGAGTTGGATTATTAGAAGGAACTATTTTATGAATTTTAAATTGATAATATTCTCACAGTCAAATGGAGGAGGAGGAAAACCATTGCATTTATTTTATTCTTTTTTTACACTGCATATTTTCAAAGACCTCCTATAGTTAACATTATAATATAGTTAGTTGCTGCAAATAATCTGCAGTGATTATAGGAAAACTGTCAGTGTCTGTTCAAGGTCTGAAAAGGCTGCAGCAAATAGCTTTTCTCTTTGCCATGGAGACTGGGGTCTGTTTTTACGGTTACTCTGGAAACCAAAGCCTTTCTGGTGGTAGTCCTTTTCAGTTACTTTAGCTATTAAACCCTCTGGTTGAGACAAAAGGAAGGAGGTATGCAGACACTTCCCTGTAAAGCAAATCTCAGCGCTAAAATGGAGCAAACCTCGTAATGAAGGAAACAAAAGCAATGACTATTCAGCTTGTTACATTTTTATCAAGGAGAGAGAATTCAGCACTCCTGAAACATAGGAAATTAAAATTTTTAATTTTTAAAATTTTTAATCACATTATTATATTATCTCTTTTTCTCAGTTCTCATCCCACCAAAACATCAACAACAACACAAAAAAACCCAAAACAAAACACCAAACCCTTACAAATTAGGCATCTCCAGAACTGCATTAACAGCATTCACTTTGGAGACCTTATATCGTGTAGAAGGCATCACTTTTAACATCCAAAGTTCTTTTTTAGTCAGAGATACACATGACAGCACATTTTAATATAAACACAGGGTTCAATTGACTTGTGCATGCCACGGTCCTGCCCTTCCTCCCCCTTTCCCAATTTGTTTTAAATAATAATTAGCATTTAGAGGGATAGAAATGTCTATAGAAAATGGAACCCAAAGATATAACATTAATAACTTGCTTATTATATCCTTCCTTATAGTAGTTCCATTTTCTGGACCATTTTCATGGAGATGATAATGAAATCAGGCAGTGGTAACTTAAAAAGACAAGACAGAGTTGCAAAATATTTCTCAGCACTATGAGGATAGTAAAGTGTCACTTCTATTTGGAATCTGGAGCTGTAGACAGTTTACTGAATTATCTGCAAGTTTACTCCTGCTTGTTCTCCTTCAACCTCCACCCCAGTAGTAATGTTTTTCACCTTAGCTAAGAGTTTATTATTGCAAGCATTTACTTTCACGACACTTTTTGGTTAAAGCATTCTACTTTCAAGAAAGAGGAATTTTCCCTTGAAGAAACAGCAGCCTAAATAGACCACAAATAATAGACTTCACTCTCTGAACAATCCATTCTTGCTTTAACATGGTCATACTAAGTAACACTAAACACTGTAATACCCGTGGAGATAAACTACTTTCAACTGGCAAAGTATTCAATTATTTTTCATTTGGACTATTAAATGTGTCACCAAAAAATCCCCATTACTGTTTTTACCTTCATACTGCCCATTACCATGTTTTTGTCCTATCAAGAGAAAGTTAAAACTAAAACACCTGGTTTTAAAATGTAGCAACCAAATTAATAACAATTGGTATTTGTTAACGGGGAAAAAAATCACCTTTTAGTATTTAAAAATGAAAAGCTTTACTTCTCTTTAAAAGAAATTGACCTCTGTTCAGTGAGCTTGCAGGTATTTGAAATAGTCATTTTTGTGACATAGGATCATAGAATTTAAATTCTATCCCCTCATTGCAGATACAGCAGAAATGACCAGCAGATTGGTCCTACCTCCTTGTTCTGCCAACTTCAAAATAAGGAAAATATAAAGCACAGTATTAGTAATTTTTGAGAATTCTTTCAATTTAATGAAAACAATACTAAATGAATTATGAATCTTCTTTTCCCAGAAGTCCTTAAAAAGAAAAATACTGGAAGTTCTTAGTAACTTAACCAAAACATTCTCTCTCTACAAATTCATACTCTGGGCAGTACCAAGATCTTAAGTAGTTCATAGGCACCTTACCTGGAAGTCATGCTAGTATTTTGAGGTGATGGTGAATCAACAAATATCATGAGGAACCATGATCATGAGAAACCCAAGATGAAAACCATTCATTTCAGCTATTTATGATTTACTATTTACTATTTATTGCTATTTACTAGCTGTGTAACTTTGGACTAATAATGTTAGCTTGTCTGGATCTGAGTTATTTTTTACTTATAAAATGAGGAAATTAGGTGATATTCTTTTCATTTCAGTACAAAATTTTATGAAATCATGTTTTTTTTGAAGGGAAGGGAAAGTGGAAGGGAATAACCTTTCATTTTCAATCTGAATTGAAGCAAGTGTTCTCTCTAAAATCTGAATCACAGTTGTTCTCAGCTAACAAATGAAAATATAACAGATGAAAACAAAATAAAATCTATGGCTTTCAAAACATTTTTGTCTTAATAATTACAATTTTATCTCCTGCTTGGAAAGCATCGGTATAGGTATAGGTATAGGTATAGGTATAGGGGCCTCGAAGTTACATTGACCTTTAAGGTAACCCATTTCATACCACAATTCTTACCATATATTAAAAACTTAATGATTGCTTATTTTTCCTATTCATTAATATAAATAAGATTCTCATTTATTTCCTTGAATTCCTTAGAAAGAAAGGCACTCTCTGACTGTTCATAACTCAGTACTATTTTCTAGGCAAGATTTTGAAGGAAAGAAATGAAAGGTTATTGGATCACAGAGTTGTCATCATCAAATAATGAAAATTCAATTTAATGTAGAGGATTTTAGATATTCTCAAGTCAACCAGAGTGACACATTTGCTTAGTTCATTTTACCGTATACTCCTGATTGTGCTGATCCAAGAGGTGTTTACTAAGTAGATAAGGTGATCCTTTTTATTTTTAACTTGAAATACAACTCTGAGCCCATTGCTCTTTCACTGTGGAATCTGACAACACAAGAGTTCTATTCCTACAATCTTCAAGGAACTGTATGGGACACTAGATCTAAGGAATGATCCTTGTCCTCATACAACTTATAATGACTAAACCGAAATAAATTCTATAAAAGTAGAGTTTGAAAGATAGTGAGAGGTAAGTAAAGGTTGCAAGGAGATACTCTGAAAATTCATAGAGGAAAAGGGAATGGTTTACATGGAAGCACCCATCACATGTATGCCATCTCTGTATTGAGCAGAAGGTAGCCAGTGTTCTATGAATAAGTTCTTTTTAACTGGTCAATGTAGTAATGTGAAAATTTCATTTTCTTTATTTTTCTTTTTCTTGAATTTGGTCCCTAAATTGGAAATTAACATTTGCTTTAGTGTTTAACCAAGAGATCTTAATAATTACCCTATAGTTCCACTTAATCCATATTTTGACCTTTGCTTATTTTTTTAAAGTGTTGAGTGCCATTAGTATATTTTATATAAGAGGTATGACTCTTGAGTTTCATAATTTAACTTCTTCAGACTTCTATAATTCCAGTGGATATAGTTTTGAAGTAGATTAGGATTATTTTGGAAAAAATATAATCAAATAATATATGATGCATCTGTCCAAAATTTAAACTTAAACTTGATTTGATTACACATGGAATCAAAATGTTAAAATTCAAATTAAAGATGATGGATCAGTAAATGGTTTGTTTAGAGAACCAAAAACATTTTAAAACTGACCATCAGCAAAAGAGATAATCAAAACCTTTTGTGAAATTATGTATATGTTTAATATATGTGTATATATTGTATTTTTGCCCCCCAAAATGTAAGAACCTTGAAGGCAAGGAGTGTTCCATTTTTGTGTCCCTCCCACCAGTGCCCAGTAGATTTCCTGGCAAGTAATAGATGTTTATGTTTGCTTGTGGGATTGAATTGAATTTAAGATATGGCTCTCCTTTGAAGATGATTGTAAAGATAATTGAAAATTCCCATGGTAAACCTTGTAATACCAGGTTTTGATCAAATCCCAATTACTACCTAAAGTCATCCCTAATCACTAAATTCAGAGGTAACCTTTCCTCTGGATTTCTATAGGAATTAGTAGTGATATAAACCATTTCATAATTAGTTATGTTCTACTTCATGAAATTGGTTGTTTTGCTTTATTCTTTTGATGTCTTTTGCTGTTTAAATTTTTGTTCAAATATATGAAATATAAACATACAAAATTTATATATATTTATATACATGTATATATGTGTGTATATTTACTCCCTATTAGATTGTAAGCTTCTTGAAATGAGAGACTATGCTTTATTCATTTAAATCCCTCAAAGATTATTAGTTGAGTTAATTGGATTGCAAAATTATTGGTAATTTTTGTACAAAAGTACAGAAGTATAGAAGTAAAAGTGGTGGGGGAGTTTTGATGGGCAAAGCAGAGAACTACATTAAGACTCCCCCTTTCTCCCCTATTCCCCATGCCTCCCCTATCTCTCATGCTCAGGACAAGTCATTTGTGCCTCTATTTTATTATTTGTAAAATAGGAGAGATACTTCTTGCTTATTACAGCAGACACACTAATGGACATTTAATGCAATAATTGATGATCATTTAACCTTTTGAAAATGTAATGTTCACCAAAAAGGGCCACAGTATAGATATCTCTTAAAGCAGAGGAAAAGAAGAGATAGAAACCAGATGTAAAGGAGCAATTGCCACATTTAAATGTGAATACTTCCTTTTCATATTCATCACATTCTCTTACCTTTTCTGGCCCTATCTCCTATCATGTTAAAACCAAAAGTGAGAAGCAGGAAAACAAATAAATTTGATCTACTCCTGGAGTTTATACACCTGCAGGAGGCACAGTCAGTAAGGTAACCCCTTACAGTGGAGGAACTGATTTGAAAAAAAGGCAAAAAAGCTTGCAGATTTTGAAGATCTTTGATTTCAGTTGCATATTAAACAATATTATGCTGTTTGGGACAATAGGACTATTCAGAAAAATATAGTCAGTTTATGGAGATTTTTTTTATTCATTACATTTTTTAACACTGTATTTTCTCCTGTATTTATAACTTGAGCAAAAAAATATCAGAAAATATACAGAAGTGAATGAATAAATCTGAAAGCAGCAGATGTGCAGGATTAATCTGTATATTTTTATGCAAAGGACATTTTATGCCAGGACAGACAATAAGCACATCCTTTCCCCTCCTCTATAGTCTGTTATTTGAATAGCTTTAGCACCCAGAAATTGTGTGCATTAATAGGTTTGTGAATCTAGTGGTTTATTCATTTATCTGTTTGAGCCATAGACAATTGGAGGACTTTTTTTTGCTTTTAATGGTTTGTTTTTTCAATACTTTGTTTATATGAGTTTTATTTATTTTGGAGGTGAGGGAGAATGAAAAGTTTGGTAAGGGACTCCTCTAGGTCATGGAATTTAATGATCAGGGTGAAGTTAAGGGGGGGAAAGTCTTTTCTATCATGAAATTTTATGAATTGTCATCTTGCAGATGTGGAATGATAGAATCTTTCTATTTCACTTTAGGATGTTTATGTCTTTCATGAACTAACTTTAAATCTTTATAGAGAATTTCTAGTCT